>NW_016157269.1:89962-92068 GCF_001687245.7 Rhagoletis zephyria | reverse complement strand
ATGTGTTGTGTACATGTTTATTTATAAACGTATGTGTTCCTTTTCTTTCGTACGTGTTTATTGATATATCTGTACTGTAGTGTTTTCGGACGGTACTAGCTCTTACTGCCAATATAGGAGTATTACATATATGATTTTTTGTGTTTCTTTGATTTACCAGTATTCTGGAAAAAACTACAAAGTGGTGTTTCAGTTAAAGTGATGTGTGATGAACAAGATCGAAGAAAATAAGCAGGAAAAAAGCAATTTTTAGCGCTTAGATAAGCATTACAATATTAGTAAATATGCTTCCAAATATGCTCGAAAAACAACAAAAAAATCTAAGTAGAGTTGAATGTTTTTTTTTCAGTTGATTTCAAGGATGGGACGGAATTCAAAATTTTCATATTTCCAGTGGTGTTAAGCATCGATTTAGTTGTCACTTTGTTTACTATTATTAAAAACTAGCAGCCCGTGTGCGACGTTGTAGGCAGGTTCAGTTTTTACATTTTTTAAAGATGTTTTACTATTAAATACACAATGTTTTGAAATAAGCAAAACATATTGGTTTCGATATCCATTTAAATATGAATATTACTTGATTTATTTTAAATTTTACCTTCGATTATTTGAAAGGCACATAACACTAAATTTCAAAGTACTTCAGAATATACTACATTTTTAGTTTTATTATCTGAAGACAGTAGTATAGCTTGATTGTGAGGGTTCCCAGTTCTGGACATCGCAACATACAATTGCCCATGTGTAAAACACTCTGCCCGTAAGTCAATACCAACATAGTTGAACGTTTGTCCTTGCGATTTGTTAATTGTCACTGCGAAGGAAACTTTCACTGGGAATTGCAATCGTTTATATTGGAAAAGCATATCGGTCGGAATCATAGGTATGCGAGGTATGAACGATGTTTCTCCTGCAGCTGGACCCGTAAGGATTGTTACCTCTAGGATATTGTTATGCATTCGTTTTATTTGTAATCTCGTCCCATTGCATAACGTGGGTGGCTTTAAGTTGCGCAGTAAAATAACTGGAATGTTACTTTTTAACTTTAATTTATTAGGGGGTAAGCCAGAGGGATTAAGAGAATTTAAAAACTCAGTAGGGTAGTGTACGGCATCTTCTCTATTAAGAACAGAGTCAGTTGATAAATACTCTCTAGTTTCGCTGGGAATTCGATCTATAATTATGTTGTTAATTTCGTCTACCGTTATATTTCTTGGTGAAACGATAGCCCTCTCGCATAGCCAGGTATATGGCTTACTGCAAAGATGTTCAATATTCGGGTAAATTTGCAATATTAATTCGTCGACGTTATGCACCACATTACCAAGCCTTGAATCAACTATAAAGTAACCGTTCTCATTGAAAATTTTACCATCTCCTATGTCGAGTAAATCCTGGGGAAATGTACTGACATTTCCGTTCAGATGTGCTCTCATGTTTGTTCGCAGACACAATTTCTCTACGTGATTCCATAATGAAGATGCCTTGAAGCATGATTTGACAATATCAGCTCGAGTTCCCTTCGCCACTACAGGCAAAGTCTGACGAAAATCTCCAGCAAAAAGGATTGTTATTCCACCAAAGGGTTTGTCGTTAGATCTTATGTCTTTTAATGTGCGATCTACAGCCTCAATATGCGCTCGATTGGTCATTGTAGACTCATCCCACACTATCAGCACAGCTTCTTGTAAAATTTTGGCCAGTGACCCGTTCTTTCGAATTGAGCAAATCTGTTGTTCTTGGACGGACACGCTTAGGGGCAACTTAAAAGTGGAATGGGCTGTTCGACCAGCGGATAAAAGAGTCGCTGCGATTCCCGATGACGCTACTGCCAGCGCCACGTGGCCTTTAGATCTAGCATAAGCCAGAAGAAGATTAAGTAAAAAGGTTTTTCCACAACCACCAGGAGCATCTAGGAAAAATGCTTGACCAGCTTTGTTATCAATGCTGTTGACAACTTTGCCATATGTTAGTTGCTGATCCGAAACCATTTTTGGTACATTAGTTGCAAGGTAGTCAATTAAAATGTTAACGTCACATGGACTCCTCAATGTGGTCTCAAAAGGGCATTCAGTTCGTTGAATATTCCGACTTGGAGAAGGCAGC
>NW_016157269.1:88665-89469 GCF_001687245.7 Rhagoletis zephyria | reverse complement strand
TCTGCCATGCAAGGTGAGAATATGTTATGCTGCCCACATGGTCCATGAATCATATTTTTGCAAACTATTTCATACAGAAGTGGATCATCGCTTGGGTTCGGGATTTCTGCACAAATTATGCTATCTATTTCGTGTGGCTAAATTTTTGTCTGCAGCCAGAGCAGTATATGACAATACGGCAATCCACGTTTTTGCCATTCTACAGAGAGCATGTGACACCTAACTTCTCCGAATATGCATTTTTTGGTTAAAAGAAACATAAGCTTTTTCATTTTCAAATGAAAAACTCTAGCTACAACATCATGTCGATTGTGCGATTTGGGCATGAAAAAGCTCCTGTGTTCATTTCATTCAGGATTACACGTGAAAGTTATAAATAAGTCAGGCCGGCCATAATGAAGTACATATGTCATTGCGTCTTGTGTTTTTTCTTGCATGTAACGCGCTGAACCCGTAAATGATGATGGAAGTATGACTTTTTGCCCAATATTAGAAACATTTATATTAGAATCTTCATTTATAGCATCGCGCAAGTGTATATACTCTTCAGCTCGTAGTTTTTGCTGATTTCTGCGTATAAAATTCAATCTTTCAGAAATCATTTTTGCCATCATGTCCACTGAGTATTGATTTAATAAGTTTTTAAAATAATGTAGCTGATTTAAACCGTTATCTCTGACCATAAACCGGTAAGCATAGAACTGCATGCAAGAGATATACTTGGTTCCATTACAATTTGGCATGTTTAAACAGTATCCGTCTTCTCCTCTTAAAAACATGATCGGATACTGAAGTGGATCATAT
>NW_016157269.1:59558-84453 GCF_001687245.7 Rhagoletis zephyria | reverse complement strand
AAAAAAAAGGGACTTCTCTTTATATAATTAGTATAGATGATGCTGATTATATTACATTAAGATATGAATCCTTAATTTCTTTTCACGACTGAATTTAATTGTTTTCAAATATTCGTTATCCTCCATTTGAGTTAATTATTTTTAATCTCTTCAATTATTTTTAAATTTTTGTATCTAAGCAGAACTGGAATTGAAGTTACGAGTTAAAAACAAAACCAAATCGGGTTTTATGTTATTNTGCAAAAAACTACCTACATACCGAATTTTAAGCAAATCGGACCATAAATACGATTTCTTCGAACAGATCAGTCCCTGGTCCACTTCTCGGACAAAATGGATCATATATGCTAAAAAGCTACCTACGTACCGAATCGGACCGTAAATACGATTTTTTCGAATAGATCAGTCCCTGGTCCACTTCTCGGAAAAAATGGACCATATGTCCTAATATATGCTAAAANCTTCTCGGAAAAAATGGACCATATCTCCTAATATATGCTAAAAGACTACTTACATGCTAAAAAGCTACCTGCGCACCGAATTTTAAGCAAATCGGACCGTAAATTCGATTTTTTCGAATAGATCGGTCCCTGGACCACTTCCCGGAAAAAATGGGTCATATATGCTAATATATGCTAAAAAGCTACTTACGTACTAAATTTTAAGCAAATCGGACTATAATAAGATTTTTTCGAATAGACCGGTCCCTGGTCCACCTACCCGAAAAAAAGTAAAATTTTTTCAGCCTAAAACATGGTGGTTACCGAAAGCTATTTGTATACAAAATTTCATGAAAATCGGACCAGCCGTTACCAGCTGTTACAAAAAAAAAGGGACTTCTCTTTATATAATTAGTATAGATGATGCTGATTATATTACATTAAGATATGAATCCTTAATTTCTTTTCACGACTGAATTTAATTGTTTTCAAATATTCGTTATCCTCCATTTGAGTTAATTATTTTTAATCTCTTCAATTATTTTTAAATTTTTGTATCTAAGCAGAACTGGAATTGAAGTTACGAGTTAAAAACAAAACCAAATCGGGTTTTATGTTATTACTAGCAGACCTTGCGGACCTCGTCCCGCCCAAAATTAATTTTGTATTTAAACATTTGGTCCAACGTTTCTACCAAGATTGTTGCGAATATTCGCACTCGCATTCGCAACCACGGAGCTTCCGCATTAATTTTAACATACGCATTCGCTTTCGCATTCGCAAAAATCAATGCGATCTTTTGTGAATGCGAATATTGAAGGGACCGAAAATTATAGTTATTTTTTTTACGAGTTAAACTTGGCTAAATATTTTTTATTCCGAAATAAAAGTACTTTCCGGATAATAAGCAAACCGCTTATCCAAATTAAACAAATTTAGTATCCAATGAAAGAGGACTTAAATAGCTTTAAAACTTAAATGTCTAAAAGAGGAAAGCCACACATTGAAAAATATTTCAATAAAAAATTATAATTAATTACCATAGAACAAACATTGGGTCAGGTATGTATTTACATGAATTTCTTTAGTATTAAGTTATAAAAAAATATAAATAGAGGGGGTAACCTTCATTCGTTATTTCTGTTTAAAAGCTATTTCAGTCCTCTTTCATATGATACCAAATTTGTTTAATTTGGATAAGCAATTTCTTTATTATCCGGATAGGACGTTTATTTCGGAATAAAAAATATTTAGCCAAATTTAGCTCGGCAAAAAATAGCTGTTATTTTCGGTCCCTGGAATATTGTGCAAGTGCACAGACGTATATCTAACCAGTCATAGAAGAAAGCATTAAAAATGAGTTATAAAAACTAAAATCAAAAAACGCTGATGACGTGACAGGTTCTCATAATTCCGAAACAACCAAAAGAATGAGAATGAAGAATTCTTTCGAAAGAAACGGTGTTTAAACAACGATTGTGCCATCATGCTAGATTCTGAAGATGAAAGTCAGGAGTATACATCCGACATTTGCAGCCCCGATGAAATTCTCAAAAAGTAATTATTGCACCGCAATAAAAATAAATCAATATTACTGAAAGTCCGCTCAACTGGTGCAGTGTCAATCGAAAAGAATTTACAATTTTGCCAAGTTTCAAGTTTTTCAAGTTTGTCGCCTCGAGCGAGTAGTTATATAGTGGCTCAGGTTTGATTTACGACCCTTAAAAAAGTTTATATTAAGTACAATGTTCCAATTTTTAAACTCAACTACTAAAAAAACATTCAGTTTTATCATGAGTTTAATTTTCCCCGAACCGGTTCGCTTTTCACTTTTGGTTTTCTTGTACATATTTGCTATGGGCGGAAGACAAATTTTCGGGTGAATTTTTTTTCGGGCAAAACTCAGGATAAGGCAGATTATTAAAAATTATTAACCTTACCATGTTTTATTTACCTAAATCACCCAATTTTTCCACCTAAATTATTTCTTAAAAATACATGACTTGCGCATTCGCATCCGCATCCGCATTCGCATCCGCGGATGTCTAAAATTCACGTTTGGTGTTGTGATCTAAATCAGGGGTTCTTAAACTTTTAAGATGATGGAACCCTTACTAACCACATCTTATTTTATGGAACCCCACATCAAATTACCAAAAATAAAAGGAAGAGCAATTTAAATATGAATAAAAACTTTAACTATAAATAGTATCTATACATACTTTACATTTTAATGTAAAGAGTGTTAACAGTGAAACAATGTTATTAATTATTCTATAAAATATTTTGATATAATGTCTGAAAGCTGTATGCGCATTTCTGGGGTAGCATCCAATTTCGACCTGAATCCGTTTTTTTTTATATAAGTGTAAGCTTAAACCCTTGTTGACAGAGTACGTTGTGACAGAAGGAAGCAAAGTTAAGATGACATTTTTTGCGATTTCATGATATTTACTCTTAACACTAACCCAAAACTCGAGTACATACGTATACTTGAAAATAGATAATTGCGTAAGCTGTTTATAGAACTTTTCTTTCTGTGTGCAACTCAAACAGACCACCGTGCTAATTCATACCAGAATTAATTTCGCGGAACCCCGTTGACTTTTCTACGGAGCCCTTGGTTTCCGCGTAACACACTCTAAGAAGCTGTGATCTAAATAACCATCTAAAATAACCTAATGAAAGCGTTATGTCCGTGAAGAAGTTCTTGTGGCAACAATTATCTTGTCCAATGGTGAATCGTCCTTGAATCTGTATAGTACAGTTTGTGGAAATTTCTAAATTGGGGAGTATCATTAGTCCACAGAAATCAAATATACATAGTCTTATTTCAGAAAAATACCTTAAAAGTCTTACTATTGTATTTGTAGGCATTTATCAAGAATTGTCTTTATTCTGTTCACCCGCCGTAAAGCAAGGACCGCAATCGTTCTGGTGATTGATTTAACGGTAGTAATTTAACTTTGATCATTGGTGTCTATGTTTGACTTCACTAGACGATTTTTACCAATAACTTGACTCCAGCGCCACCCTGCAGCTCTTTTTGTGCAATAGTAGATATTCACAGAATCCATCGTAGCTTCGATTTTCGTGAAACCTACGAAAGTGCTATCACAGAATCCGAATGGCTACTAACGTAAATTAGAAATTCGTAGAGAGCCTTAATTGAATCCGTTCGTAATGAAGATTCGTACAGATACTCTACGACGACTTCATGCTGTCCGAAAAAAAATTTAAAATGAATTTTAAAAATAATGGAAAAAAGTTGCATTACTGTTAATAATAAATATCACTGCGCACGGCAGTGCGCGCGAGTGACGAAAGCAGCCACAGTAGCATGCTGAAATGACTCGCTTATATATACACGAGATTTGGAAGTTTTTATCCAGACGTCCAATCGACATGTTTGAGATATCGTTGGAAAGGTCTTGCAGAGTGTGTCCAGAAAATTTATTCAAGCCTCATAAACGATTAACCGGATTCTTAAAAATTAGGCTAAAGTGTTGCGAACCAAAAAACGTTTTTTGGCTTTTGCCGGTTTAAGGGAGCATGTGGGTACACCCAACATATTTAGTGTTATTCTATAGGCCAATACCTTTCAAACGATACCTTATATGTTACACTCCGGCTACTAGTTGGAAAGATATAGAGAGAGTACAAAGAAATCTAAGAAGGTTTTGTTCCAGGATGTTTTGATTCGTATGCCTTTGTGGGCGTGGCTGCTGCCTGAAATTCGACAAAGGGGAGTTTTTTAAACTACGACTGAGGCCGCACTACTCAGTCCATGTCATTGATGTTGATATCAGTAGAAGAGTCTTCAAACAAGCTATCTAACGCTATTTTTTGTGTTTGTAAAATATAAATATGTCATAACGTTATCGCCTGAAAACTAAAAATCTGGCTGCTGAAAATAAACAATTCGGGAATTTTCTCAAACACTGGTCAGTCGATTTTATTCTAGGTTTCCACGAGTATAGCCCAAAACCTTAGGTTTCATCTGGTATATAGCTTATATCTGGGAAAACTCTTGTTGTGAAGATATTGCGATTCAAATTGAAAAAATGTCGCTCTAAAAAGGGTCCATTGGTTAAAAATTAACATATCCGTCTAATTTGGTTACTTTAAGATATAAAAATAACATACCCAGTTCCCCAAAAAAATTGCCCATTCCCCGGTTGCCACTAAACCGAAATTCCTTGCAAATCGGGGAATTTCCCGCGAGTTGACAAGTTGAAGGATGCAGCTGTGCTAATCACTTCGTACATGTCTTGGAAGCCACAATTTATGTGTATTTTAGAGTTTTTTTTCACACGCCGAAATTGTAACATTTTTCCCCATTTTAATTGCAGGTATGTACACAGTATTTAACTGTGCTACATGGGTTTATCACCCGCACTTAACCAACCTGGAAAGACGCGTACAATATTACCTACAGTTGTACATAAATAAGTATGTATGAATGCATTTAGTTCACCAAATGTGCCGCTACTACTTACATCCATCCATCCATCCATACATCGATTTCGAGATTGCAAAGTTGTATTGAAATCATTTAGTTTTGCATTCACATCAGTTAAAAATGCTGCCTTTGGATTTCAGGAAAATCTTTATTTCTGTCATCAAAGCTACAAATATTGAGAGCACTTTACCTTGACTCAGCCATCTTACTTCAGAGTGGTAGAATATGTCACCGAATTCACTCTCAAATTCATCGAGCAAGGCTTTGAATTGCCGATGCTTTAACGGTCATCCGCGAATCAAATTCACAGTACGAACGATCGTGCTCATAACATTGTCAATGTTGAGTGGTTTTGCAATCAGATTTTCCTTCTTTTTCACTACGTTATATATATATACATATATCTTGCCCACGAGTACGAGTTTCCAAAGTCAGATTGACTAACAGTGCCTCATTAGCAGAAAAATCAGAAAATACCACTCTGGTGAACACTAATAAGTGCGGAGAGTCTGTAACGTCGGTCGACATTTGTAAGAAAATCTAGTCCATTTCTTGAAATCGCTTTTTATTTGGCCATGAATATCGTTTGGTAGGTCATCAGATAATGACACTTTTGTATTGCTGAGATTACGCTGTTTTTGTTTTGAAAATCCTGAAACAGAGATTCTGTCAGCCTTCGTGAAAATTCAAAAAAAAAATATAAAAGCCTACTTATGTAACAAAAAACCTTCCAATTGTTAAACATTCAATTCAATACAAGATATTCTGTTCATCTTCTTGTTTGCGGGCGCCTAAAGTTTATGTCGCGAGCTACCAGGCGCCCGCCGGTTAGACGCTACTGTGATAGACGCTAATTAATGAATGTTTTCTACGAAGCGAGAAAATAATAGTTTAACAACAATTTATTAGGAAAGAAACCTAATTACTTTAATATCATACAAATTTATGTAAAAAAATACATATTTAAATTAATTAAAAAAATATATTTTTCTCTTTAAAAGCATAAAGTCTAAACTAAAAAAAAAAATAATTAAAAAATAACAAAAATTAAATAAAAAAAGAAATTATATTTGAGAATTTTTATTGGCCATTTTTAATGAAAAACTGTTGTGGAAAAGCAAAAACAATTTGAAAAAATGGTAGAAATGGTAGATTTCGGAGATCACCACATTTCCTCATCAGACTTCTTCAGCGGGATTAGAACCCACGACCCCAGCTGACTCAGCCACACACACAGCGCAGTGCGTAGGAAACTGGTATATTTGCTTAAATTGCTTACATTCGATAATTTTTATGCAAATGCATTGGGTGAGGTACTAATTTAGTCAAAAATAAATGTTCTTTCAGGGAAATACTACATGTTTGTAGGGATAAAACGATACCATGGAAGTATCGATATCTGTACTTGGAAGTAGCATCGAAAGAAAGTATCTACTAAGTATCGGGCCAAAAGTATCGATACCTACTTATATCGATATTTGTACCTATATAAGAATTGTTTGTATAAAAGAACGCTATAACTTAGCTATGCATTTTTGTCAAAATAAATCAAGTGACTATCAGTTTTGATTTTAGGCAAATGGTACTCAATCTTTTTAGGAAACACTTTTAGTTTTAAAACATGTTTTACTAGGATGGACTCCCAAAATACAAGAAAAAAGTTCAAAGTCCAAAAAGTTGTTTTTTAAAATGTCCCCAGAATTTTGTTAACATAATTTTCTTATTTTTAATTTACGTATTTTATTTGTTATACATAAATATTTATGTTGTACAAAGAGAAAGCGATTGAGACCAAAAAAATATTCTATAATTTATTTCATACAAGTAACTAAATAATAAAAGTTATCTGTATTACCACATTGTTCAACAGCATTTTTGCGGAGTAATAATGGTATATCTCTGAAAGAAGTAACCATGTTGAAAATTTTTGGAGGACAAAATTATAGTGTATTATAGGCATTCATATCGCTAACTTAGAGGGAAAAGTTGCTAAGTCCATTTGTAGAAAACTTACAGGGGAAGAAAAAAATTTATTTTATTTTTATTTATTTATTATTTATTTGCAAGAGCAATAATTATAAATAACCATTACACTGAAATTTAATAAGAGCGCTGGCTACTAAGGCCTTCGGCGCGAGGACAATACATACACGAAAGGCTGTTTTAAAGATAATTACATTAAGTATGTATGTACAATAATTTACATTAAGTATGTGGATGAAGTAGCAATAAATTTATATATTTAGTTTAGCTAAGTTTTAAAATTTTAGGAAAGCGTTAATACTATCTGAGTTAACTGATTTCAGATGGTCTGAGGGTTTATTGTTGCCAAAAACCTTTGTTCGGATCTGGCTTAGTGCGGGGCATTCGTCCAACAGATGTTGCACAGAAAAATCTGGTCTACTACAGTATGAGCACGGAGGCTTCGACGATCCATTTAGTTAATGACTATGTGTGGGAATGGAATGACCGATTTTTAGTCGTACAAAGCTTCTGATACCTCTGCAAGGAAAGTCTGATGGGAAAATTGGTTTAGTTCCAAGGGGATTATTTAACTTGTAGAAGTGTTGGTAGGTCGCCCAATCGTTCGCGAGTTTTCCGGCTAAGTAATTTCACGCATACATCCGTAGATCTTTTGGAGAGAGGTAGTTAAAAAAATGTAATGGCTGCATCCGCGCTATATTTGCACGCTCATCAGCGACTTCGTTGCCTTTGATTCTACCATGACCAGGAACCCACATGATTTTTATCGAATCTTTGTTTTCGTAAATAATATTTCTTATCATATTGATAAGTAGTAGATCGTTTTTTGGGTTCTGCAAGGCTTCAATAACTGATTTGCTGTCGCTGCATATAACATTTTTTACTTGTTTGGGAGGCAACAATTACCGCTTCATGCAGTGCAGCTGCTTCTGCTGTAAAAACTGAGTAGTATGTATGCAGGACACCGACAGAGATTGTGGCTCCGCACAGTGCTTCCCTTCTATATAAAATGTGGGCAAAAATAGAATTATGGACGGATTTAAATGAAAATTCGTCTCTTAGTAAAATTGAGGACGCTAAATTGCTAAATTAAAAAATGCAATTGGTTTTTGGATAGCTTTCATACTGTCACTGTAAATGCAGTTTGAAGTTGAAAATTAGGGTTCTTGTGGCTTTTACATAGGTATGTACATATAGTTCGTTTTATTTTCAAAAGTGATATCAATATTGACAGGGCTTGGTCTGTAGATGTGCAATAAAGATTTTTATTTTTGAAAAGGGTTGCCACCTATTACAAATTTTATTAAAATTATTTAATGAATTAGATATTACAATATGGGTATCAATTGAAACGGGTTTGAAAATACTTTACTTTTAAACGACACGTGGAAGGGTTGCCACGTGTTTAAAAAATCAAATTCACTTTAATTAAGGGAACAAGGTAACTGAAATATGTATATCAATATAAGTATCAGACAAATGAAAAAATTTGGCATATTAGCAAAAAATAAGTGGAGAGTAAAACATTACAGAGTTAATTTAGGAGTCCAGTAATTTAAAAGGAATGTAATCAGAATAAATCACTGATTGACAATGTATGTATTTGTAATAAAACAGCAAATACAATGGCGTAATCCTATGGTTGACGTAATTATTATTTTAGTTTAACTAAATTCGACTTTACAAACAGGTGGCAACTGTATTCGTAATATTTTTAAGCTAAAACCTTCTTAAACCTCTTTCGTCTGACTCCCTTATGGTGATACCTATCTATTTCAATTAATTAGAGTGGAATTTGATTTTTTAAACCGGTAGCAACTCTCTGCATGTAGTTAATTTATATTTCAGTTGATACCCATCACTAAATAGTTTATTTAACTTATAAAAAAATGTTAATCTAATTTTTTAACAATCTAATTTTTTAACAGGTGGCAACTCTTTAAAAAAATAAACTTTCTTTTGTCCACAGGTTAAGATTTTTCATCTGACACTTAATTTTTTAAAATGGAATGAATCGTGCAGATTTCAAGGCACTGACAAAAAATGAAAAATGAGTTTATGCATTAGCGAAAAACGCATTACTTCAGAAAGTTCAAAAAATGAGCATGTTTTTGTTTCTTCTTTTGAAAGCTAAAAGCCCGTACTACTTAATAAAGTAATAAAATATAACCTACTTTTACATATATTTTTTATTTATTCCATTAAAATTTAGCATTTTTTGAAATTTTGTTTAAAAAAATTTTTTTTTGGAACACCGCAGGGACACCCTGTGTTTCATTTTATTCCAGATATATTTATTTATATTTTAATTCTTGTAATTCTTCACTATCTATGTGGAAACAACAAACGTATAGCCAATATTTTACTTCAAAGAATATTGTTTTGACATTTTTTCCTGTGAAGAGCTTACGCCTGGCTATGCTTTTATTAAAATTCCTTAGTATAAAATTTGTCGACTTTAGTGGCTTCCAGGCGGCATATAATTAATTTTTTAGGTAAATGTCTGTTTAATTCTTTTTAGTGGATAAATTGTTTTTACAAAAATACCAAACAAGTTCACACTGCAGATAATCAATTTTTCGATTTATGCCCACTTAGGCGGCACTGTGCCCCGGCGTTATTTGTCACAGAAAATGTTGTGCTGGTGTCCGATTTGGATCCATCGGTGAATATGAACTCCCATTCTGATTGGAAAGGTTCAATAGCTTCGCTGTAGTGCTGTTTGTATTCGACTGATGTTGTTGCAGTTTTTTTTTTTTTTGTAGCAGAATAGCTTATTACAGAAACAGGATTGTGGGCGTGTTGGTGCTATCATAAGAGTCCGTGTAGATATGATGTTCAATCCTTTGGCGAGTGTGATGCACCGCGACGGGACCGAAGGCTTGTTGCTTTGCATTGTAAGCTGTGACGATGATTCGACTATGTTGAATAGAAGTTTGTTCCTGCAGTGCATAATTTTTGGTATTAACATCAGCGTGTTGTTCAGGACTCTGGATGCGATATCTGGTAGTCCCGCTTCTGTTAACAGCTTTGATTGGGGAAGTGTAGAAAGCCCGGATACTTCTTCTAGCGGCTGAGTGATATGGTGCTTGCAGTAGCGCCAGATGACTTTTGGCGCAGTGACCGTATATAGGGCACGCCTTTCGTAATGTTTATTAGGGTCAAAGTATGTACTAAGTAGTGTCTGGACGACAGGTATTTAATAATATTTAATCCAGATAATAAGCGTATTCTAATATATTTACAATGCTCTTTGTTCGTAAGCCTTTTGTCAAAAACAACGTCTAGTATCTTTAGAGTGTTAGTGAGGAGAATTACCGTGTTAAAAATGGAAAGCAATGCTGGCTCCTGAGAATTTGGACCAATCGGAGATCTGACTTAAAATATTTTAAAACTGTATTTTTATCTGGGAAAGGTCGGTTAAGTCAGAGGAAATCACGAGATCATCAGCATAAGCAAAATGATTAATTGATGGGAGTGGAAAAATTAAGGAGCTAATTTCATTGAAAGCTATGATGAACAATATTATTGAAAGCGGGGAACCCTTGCCAGTGCGTAAATTTTAAATTTTAGAATTGTGGTTGTTGATACTAACAAAGAATTTGCGATTCAGTAAAAAATACTTAATGGTGTGGTATATTTTATTGCCGATTTTCCAGCGTTTTAACTGCCGCAGAACAATGTGAGGGCCTATCCTGTCGAAAGCCTTTTCGAAGTCTTGACTGAGGACCGAAACGTGTTTTCGAGAGGACGGAGCGGTGAAGGCAAAGTGCTCAATACATAGGAGGGGATCAATCACACTAAGACCCCTTTGAAACGAAAATTGATTGTTAGATATGAAGCCCTTTTGTTTAACATACCACAGTAACCAAGTCGAAATTATTTTGTCGAAATCTTTAGACATGCAGGGGAGTAAGGATATAGGTCTGTAGTTGGAAATAGCGGTATTAACTCTGTTGGATTTAGGGATAGGAATAATCTTTGCGGTTTTCCAGGCTTGCGGGTAAATACCCTGGTCGAAGATGGTGTTATAGAGATTTACGAGTCTTAAATTGAGTGGGAGATTTTTGAGGAGGGGATAAGCAATTTTATCCTCTCCTGGAGTTTTGCCAGTCATTGAGGTTATTATAATGTCAAATTCTTCTAGCGTAATAGGTAGGTTGGAAAGGATGGCTTTTGGGCAGGGTGAGGAGTTGTGGTAGGGTTTAGATAGGATTTTGTTTTTTAGGGTATTAAAATTAGGATGGAAGTCAGAAGAATGCGAATAATCCCTTCAAGTGGCTGTAAATTCTTCGGCAATATCCTGTGGACAGTAAATAGGACCTCTTTGGGAGTAGAGGAATGCTATATAGTTGCGGTGAACTGATCCTTTTAAAGTTTTATGTCTGTCCAAAATTGTTTGGGGCTAGATGCTGGAGTGATTTTGGCCGTAAGTGTTTCTAATGTTTTCCTTTTTGCTAATTTTAACTCTCTCCTAAATACCGCGTTCGCTTTTTTAACTCCTACAAGGTTGTCTAATGTTCTACTTCGTTTATAACTGGCCCACAAAGACTCTTTGAGGTTTCTTAGGGACGAGAGAAAAGTAGACCAGTATGGCATCTTCGTAGCGAACTTTCTTGATCGGGATTGTGGGAATATATTATGAAGAGATGGCTTAGGTTAGGTTAGGTTGATGTGGCAGTCGGTTCAAGTTACCAACTCACTTAGACCTTTTGAAGGTCCATAAAGCATAAAGCGTAGAATCGGTTTTATTCCTACGCGTGATAATTCCGTCAGAGAGCAACTACAGAAGAAGTGCTCTACGGTTTCTTCTCTTCCTCATCTCTGCAACTCCTGCAATATTCGTGAGAGAAAATTCCTAATTTGAAGAGTGCCTACCAAATAGCCTATAACCGGTTACACAAGCCGTGGCCTTCGCAATATCCTCTCTTGGGAGGTACAGCAACTCTTTCGTCTTTTTCTTTTCTATTTACTGCCAAAGCAGCCTGGTTGTTCTACAAGTGCCCTCCTCTAGCCCTGACCTGTTGGCCTCTTGGATCATGCTATTTCGAAGTTCTAATTTGCAGGTTGCTATGGGTATTCTAATAGTGCCCTTGTTTTCACATAGGGGTAGATTGGTACCTTTCCTGGCTAGCTCATCGGCCCTGCAATTTCCTTCAATATCTCTGTGTCCCGGAACCCATATGAGGCTGACCTTAAACACGGCGCTAATATCGTTTAGAGCTGCGAGGCATTCCTGCGCAACCTTAGATTTCAGCATTACCATGTTCATGGATTTAATGGCCGCGTGGCTATCCGAGAAAATATTACTCGTAGTCTTCGTTAAGGCATGCGTACTAAGGTACACAGCTACCTCCTTTATAGCTAAAACTTCTGTCTGATAAACACTGCATTGGTTCGGAATTCGGACATATAGTTCCAGTCCTAGTTCCTTAGAGAAAACTCCGTAGCCAACCCTATTGTCTAGCTTGGATCCATCTGTGTAAAAATTCGATTCCCCCGTCTCCATGGTCTTGGTGTTTGTCATTCTCTTCTTGACGGGATGCTCGTCTTAAAGAGCCTATCGAAGATTGGTTTGGGAGGGGAGTAGTCAACTTCTTGGTTGTAACTACCCAGAGTGTGAAGTATGGAGGCGTGACCAAACCGCCGATCCTTCCATAACACCATACTTTTTAGTCTGAGCGCTGAATCGGCGGCCGCGTATTTTCCAACCAGGTTTATTGCGGGAAAATTGCTTATCACCTCCACCGCCTTATTTGGGGTGGTCCTTAGGGCACCTGAAATGCATAAAAACGCTGTTCTTTGGACCTTACTCAATAGTTTTAGGTAACTTTCCTTTTGAGTTGCTAGCCACCATACAAATATTCTATATAAGAGTATTGGCCTGACCACCGAGGTGTACAGCCATCTGTAATATGAGGTGTTAACCCCCACTTGATTCCGACCGCTTGTTTGCAAGTGTATAGTGCAACATTGGCCTTCTTTACTCTTTCCTCTATATTAGGTTTTCACGTAAGTTTCCTGTATAATATGAGTTCTAGATACTTATACTGCATACTCTTTATCTAATAAACTTTATACCACCAACCCGACGAGCGAGTGCAAGGCAGTTTCCGTGGATTTGCATTTCGTATAGGCATGCTGCGCTGGGGAGAGCCTATTTGTTGGTATCACGCCCCGTACATAATCATCCACTATCCTCTCTAAAATTNATAATATGAGTTCTAGATACTTATACTGCATACTCTTTATCTAATAAACTTTATACCACCAACCCGACGAGCGAGTGCAAGGCAGTTTCCGTGGATTTGCATTTCGTATAGGCATGCTGCGCTGGGGAGAGCCTATTTGTTGGTATCACGCCCCGTACATAATCATCCACTATCCTCTCTAAAATTTTGAGGAGGAAAGACGTAAGACTGATGGGTCTGAAGTCCTTAGGGTTGGTATGAGAGGACCTGCACGCCTTGGGTATGAAGGAGACTTTTGTCTCTCTCCAGCCTAGCGGAATATAGCCCATGTTAAGACAGCTTCTTGTAATATACGCAATGAATGGGGAGATAATAACCCGTGATTGCTGCAGTTCTACCGGGTGTATGCCGTCAAGTCCCGTTGACTTGTAAGGACCAAAAATCTTAATAGCCCATTCGATTTCCGCCTTAGTGATCAGTCGATTTCCTAGATCAGATAGCGCCCCGTCATTTGTGGGGTCATTAAGCTCCATCGGCTTGGTACCTGGGAAGTGTGTGTCCAGGAGGAGATCTAAAGATTCCTCGCTCGTGGTAGTCTATGAGTTCCCTTGACCCTTGAGATAGCCGAGGTGGCATGGCGACTTTGCGAGAATTCTTCTTAATCTAGCCGCTTCCATGGTTTCCTCAATTCCCTTGCAGTAACTTTGCCAGGATTTACGTTTCGCAGTTCTAACTGCTTTTTTGTATATTTTCAGATCAGCCTTATAGGCTTCCCAGTCCTCTGTTGCTCTTGTGGCTTTGGCCTTATTGAACATTGTCCTATTGGATTCACATAACGAGGATAATTGTTTCGACCACCGAGGTTGTTTGGTTTTTCCCTTATATCGAAGAACCGGACATCCGGCTGAAAAATAACTATTCATGGCTTTAATAACCTGATTAACCAACCCATCCAGCTCCACCTGTGTGGCGGTGTCTCGGGGAGGTATCTTTGGCAGTAAAGTCCTTAATTTATTGTTGTAAACCCCCCAGTAGATATTTCTAGCATTTCTGCACTCTCTTATTTGGGGGCTCTTAAGATCTATTTCGAATTCAATATATACATAGATGGTCAGAATAAGATTTTTCATTCAGTACTCTCCATCTCTTGATTTTATGTGCAAACATGCCTGAAGTCAGGGTTAAACCCAAAACTTCCTCTCTACTCTTTGTTATAAAGGTCAGGGTTAAATCCAAAACTTCTTCTCTACTCTTTGTTATAAAGGTCGGCTCTGAGCCTAAATTCAAGACACTAAGTTTGTTTCCTAGAATGAAGTCTAGTAACGACTCACCTCTAGCATTCATGTCCGTACTCGCCCACATCAAATTGTGGGCATTAGCGTCGCAGGAGACAACCAGTGGCTTATTCTTGTAGGCGGCTTCCTCGACCAATGTCCGAAACTCATATGGTGGCACGTCCTTGGCATGGGCCATGTAGGCAGAGGCTACCCAAAAGCTGGTTTTGACCAGCTCAATGCTTGCCGCTATCAGATTACCGTCACTAAGCTGTGGAAGCAGGAAGATGTTTAAGTCGTTTCTTGCTAATATGCAAGCTCGAGTCTTAACTGCATTTTGTGCGGCAATAAGTTAAAGCCCTTCATCCCAAGCCCGCAGATTTTATTGCCGTGTATCCACGGTTCCTGGGTGAGGGCAACGTCGAGTCCACCGGCAGCCAGGCGGACCTCAAGGTTCGCAGACGCGAGTTTAGAGTGGTGCAGGTTGATCTGGATCAGCTTCCTCAGAATCTAACCGTTTTACCACCACCATCGTGACATCCACCCACGTCCGCCTCTTCGATCTCCTCACCCTCGGTGTCATTGGCGAGAAGGTCTTCTTCATAAAATATTGGCCCCGAACCGCATAGCCTCTCCGAGTGGGATGAGCCTTGGCTGCTGGGCAACCCTTCTTCACCACCAAGGTCCAAGCTCGGCTCGTGGCTGCTGTAGAATTCGAATTGCATCAACAAACCCGAATCTCACCCCCCAATCCTTTTGCGCCAGTGGGGCTAGCGATTCGGCGTTGAGGATCAGCAACACCTGCCTTCTAGTCTCTACCGGCTCCTCTACTTTCCCTACCCTCCAATTGTGAGGTGCCAGGTCCTCATTATATATATATTATATATATAGGATCTAAAGATCCACTCACTTCTTTCAGGCTCGGCGGGTTTAGCCGGAATCCAAACTCGCAGCCCTCGGTCTGCTAGGAATATCTTCCTTGCTGACGGCCTCGAGCTTGGCTCCCGGCCAACCTGTAGAGCTGGGCTGACTTATGGTCCTCGCAGGCGATGAGTTTAGCTCTACCCTGATACCAACCGGAATCATGGCAGAGAGGAGGAGGTCCAGGATCTTCCTCTAGGACTTGGAGGTAGATTTCGGCGATCGCTTCCTCCACCAACCTCCACTTCTCTTTGGGGATAGTTCCTTCCTCCTCCCCTCTTTCGATGATGGCCAATACCTCACCGCCTCCATTGACTACGTCCCTGCAGGTGGGGTATTTATGGCAGCCTGATTTCGGTCTTTTGGCGACCCTTTACCCTGCCTGTTCTGTTCAGCAGACCGCTGCCTTTTAGGAGCAGTGCCGGTTTTTCTAAGCTGGCTACTACTCCCCTCGCCCACTCCAGTGGCCTAACCTGCTCCTCCGTAAGCTGCTCTTTCGGCAGGTCCCCGAACCTGTTCACGACCCTCGTGACCGCGTTTTTATTATAATATGCCTGCTTCGAGGGGCGGACATGTTTAACCGACCCTCCAGGCCTGTGTTTACAGCTTTCCCTGAGCTGCCTGGAATGCCAGCAGCATCCTGCCGGGTTATTCTTGAAGCAGGTGCCGCACCCCGCCCTTGGGTTAAGGTGACGCTGCAGCTCCAGACGTGAATCGGTTGGAGACCGGTTTGCCCAAGCCTCCACTCCCCCTCTGCCTCCTATGGTACTCGTACCAGGACCAGCCCTACAGCTTAAGCCCCCTCTAGTTCCTGTCACTCACGGTCTGATCAATGCCCTGCTCGAGGCTGTAGCATTAATCGGAGCCACCCCTGTCGGTTTTTTTGGACGGCCGTCCTCCTTGTTAGATTTTGTGTGTTTTTAAAATTCGAACTCATAATTTTGGTCCCACGAGTGTCGGACAAAGAAGGTCCGCCCGCACAGAGGTCCGTGTGGGCAGGTAAGGCTTGATAGAACCGGAGATCGCCAGGTATCCGGAGCACTCCGTTCGAGACTGGGCTATTTGTTAATCTGGGTCCCCAGCCAGGCTGAAAATCAGCACGGGTCGTCTAACACTTTGCTCCAACCCAGAGCTTTTTTAAAGAGGTTTGCTCCTCCATAACCTCCATAGGCCACGATCAAAAACTATTTCCATATAACTAAGCTATTGAAGAGCTTAAGCACATAGCAATGATTTCTGAAATTAGCTGGACACCATTCTGACATCGTACAGAACCTAAATTGTAGTGGCCATTACCAGTCGGCACCCTCGTGGAGGGTTCAGCCGCAGGATTTTCGCCGACCCGGCTTACTGCTACATATTTCGGCTGAAAGGGAGAGGAACTTAGGCCAATCCGCTTTATCTGTTAAAAATTTTGCTCTAAGCTTAATCTGGTATTGGTTCGGTAGGTTGAGGGTGGTAATTAGAGGAAAATGATCGCTGTTATTGAGTTCGCTAAGTGTGTGGGATGACAGTTTGGGTCCTAGGGAGGCCGAAACGAGGGTAATGTCAGGATGGGTGAAGGTGCAATGAAAGGAAAAGTGAGTGGGTGAACCATCGTTAAGGACGATGGAGTTGTTGGATAGGATGATATCTTCAATAATTTCGCCTATACGTTTTGATGCTTGAGAGCCCCAAACTAGGCTCCAGACATTGAAATCAACTAGAAAGATGTAGGGAGGCGGAAATAGGAGCAGGCTATTTTGCAGTTCCCTACTATTAAAAGTTTAATGGGGCGGGATATAGTAGGTTATAATAGACAATTTAAAGCCAATGTCTGTTTCAACTGCTAAAGCCGAGATGTTGGATGGAATGTGAATAGCTTTATGTGTGAGAGATTTTTTCACAAAGTGGACAATTCCTTGTTTGCATGAAGAATTTTGGGGGAGGTTGTTGGAATAGCTATTGTACTTGTTTGGGGGAAAAGCTGTTATCGGCTGAATAATCGGATTGGGGTATTTTACGTAAAATAGAAAAATTGTATGAAAAAGAGTTGACATTTTTGAAGTCATCGACTGAGTTCATTGGTGATGTAGTTTGATTTTGAGAGGTTAAAGCTGTTTCTAGTGTGACTGTTATTTTCTGTATTAAGGTTTCAATTGTGGATTCCGTTGAAATTTTGTTCAGTGTTGTTCGTACTGTTTGTAGTTATGGAGAGATGATGATAACAGGTTTGTATTACTTTGTTGTTAGCTACTTGAAATGTAATTTTCGGCTATAGCGAGAGGTGGTCAAGAAGTTTTTATGTCGCTTTGTTGTGGGTTATTTGGAATATTGTTAGAGGATGAAGAAAGAAGTGGTGAAGTTTTCGTGCTCTTTTGCTGTGCAATATTCAAAATGTTGTTTGCTGCTGCAGTAGGGAGTGGTGAAGAAATGCGTGTGTCATTTTGTTGTGAAATTGGAGTGTCTTTAGTTACAGTGGAAAAAGAGGTAGAGTACCCGTTGAGTTGAGGTAGAATTTACAATTTGTGTATTCTAATTGCTTCTCTCATTGAGCATTTGTTGTCGGTTCGGGAATAGCCTACTGGAAGCGGAGTGGTTACCAGCGCAGTTTGCGCAGAAGATTCGAGTGCATGGTATTGGAAGATGGGAAGGAAGGGCGCGCGCATCACATTGTGAAGGTCAATATTAACTTTACAGATTCCAATCAAATGTTTGGTTGCCAGAATTTTTTTTGCAATATTGGTGTTTTTTACCATTAATAAAAATTTCCATCTTTTAAGTCCGTGATTTTTTTGAGTTCTGAGCTAATATTCTGCAAGGCTTTATGCATAGCAAAACACGAAAATTTATCCAGGGGCTTATTTGTATCAACGGTATTCAGTGTTGCCGCTGAAAATTTTTAGTGGTGGCCAGATTCGATATTAAAAGTGGCTAAAAATAGCTAAAAATGTTAACTTTTGGCTAAAATAAGTGGCTAAAAACTTTTGTTTCAAATCTAAATGTTTCACATTTATTTTGTCAAATTCAGGTACAAAAGTATTTACATACAATGTAAAAAACAAAAAAATTTGCATAAATTTATACAAAGTTAATACAACTCATATTTAAACTTTTCCTAAAAACAAAAAAGTTAGATATCACATTCTATATCTATTATATTATCGTCATCACTAATTGATTCTTCCTCTTCACAAAGCGGTTCTTTCTTCATTAATTTAATGAGATCTTCTGTTATTTCGAAATCATTACAACATTTTTGTACGTTCTTTAAGCCATATCTTATAGCTAAAATTGCATTCAACATTGCAAAACTCATTTTGTTTCGATGTTTGGTTTTAACAATATTCATTGCGGAAAAAGTTCTTTCCACTTCGGCATTGCTAAGTGGCAAAAGCAGCAAACAATATACAAAATCAGTTAGTTCATTAAAAGGATTTTCACCAACTGCATTTCTAAACTGTCGAACCTCGGACCAAAAATCTAGCGTATTATTTACATTTTTCCATGGATAAGAACATATATTTTTCCATTGCAATTCGATATTTTCAATTTCAGTCTCACTATACCGGACTTTCAAATCCGAAAAGTACTTAAACATATCCTGCTTTACAATTTTTAGCGAATTTTCGGCAGAAAGGAATTCAAGTTTTCGTAATGTTTCAATATTTTGTGGTAAACGTTGCCGCAATTGATAAACCAACTTCAAAATAAAATCTCTGCAGGTAATTCGTATGGTCTTTTCTATATTATCGTTCAGCGTATTATTTTCTTTTTTAATTCGAATATGTTCTTCAAAGCTATAGTGGTAGTATGGAAACGGCGTTAAATATTTTTCAATATTTGATGTTAAAGGATCGAAAGTCTCAAAATGACACACGATGTTATTACATAAACTGGTAATTAATCTTACAAGTTCTGAAAATAATTTGGTTGGGTCTGCCCCATTCGATTCAAACAGTTTGTTCACTTTTTGAACTTCAGATAATATCGGTTTGAGAAATTTTAGATAAGCTAAGTTAATGTCATTGAACATGTCGGACAGAATTTTCGCCTTGTGACAGGACTCGGATATAGCAGCTATGCCAAAATGACATTTTAATTCCACCCACTGGTCAACGATTCTTTTGATAGCCGGCTCTATGGAAAGCCATCGAGTGTCACAGGCTCTGGTTATTTTTAGTGGTATAGTATCATCATTTATTGCCCGAAAAATTGATTCATAGTGTTTCTGCCTGGATGAAGACTTGGAAAACCAATTGTAAGTTTCTCCAACCATAAATTCAACATCATTAGGCAAACATTTTGTAGCGGTTGAAACTGCAATTTGTATTGAATGGCATACACATGGTACCAGTGTTATAAAGGGATTTCGTTCTTTTACACGGGCAATTACACCCCTGTTTACGCCAACCATAACACTTGCGTTATCGGTCCCTAACTCAACCATATTTTTAAAACTCAAACGATATTCTCGCAACACATTTTCAACAGCTCCTACAATTCCCGTTGCAGTGCAGTCAGTTAAATGTTGCAGTTTCAAAAATGTGTTCACAATGCTGCCATTATTAGCGCTATAATAACGGATGACAATACTCAAATACTTCTTGACGGAAATGTCGGTGGACTCATCTATGATTAAACTGAATTTATTTTTGCCTATGTCTTCCATTAAGATATTTTTAAAGTAGGGATATAAGACATTTTTTATCACACCACCACATTTTGTTCGCCGTAGTTGCATATTTTTGGCAATTAAACTATCTTGAAAAACATTTTTTTGAAGCTGTGTCAAGTGGTCAATAATCCTAATCGAAGTATGTGATGCTACATATAATGCATTCGCTAGCTCAGCCTTGCAGGTCTCGTCACTCACTATCGCTTTGTATGTAAGTTTCGTCTGGTTTCCACTCGCAAATGGAGAAGCTGCAGCAAGGTTCTTCATGCTTTTCGCGTGCTTTAGGAGTCCATACACTTTTGGTTTAAGACGACAGTTACAATACTTACAACGAACGTAGGCTCCATCTTGAACAAGCCAATTTTGTAAGCGTTTATCTGCTAACCACGCTCCTCGCAATTTCTGCTGGTACTTTCTGGAATTAAAAGTTGTTTGTTAATTCACATTAGCTTGAATTTTATACGGATGACAATATTTCAGTACATACTTTGTAGTTTTGCTGCATGTGGCTTCATCTGGACTACTATCTGAGTCACTTTCATCCTCCTGGTGCTCATTGGTTGTTACCTGCTGTTGTTTTATCAAATATCTTTAAAAAATGTTTCAAATTAGCATTGAAACGCAGAAAACATTGTTTTGTGTTTACTTACTTGTCCATTTTCTAAAGCGAACAAAATCTTGCACGGCAATAGCTTTGAATATAGAGCGCTTTTTAACTAGGAATAGTATACACATACAAATGATACATTTTAATCGATTGTTTGTTATCGCTAAATTGAATTAGCGATGCCACACTTTTCTCACGAGTAAATTATCCATAACTGAAAATTTTTGATTAATTTGGAAGAGGAAAAACTTATTAACTTAAACATTTAAGTTCATTATAAAAAGTGGCTAAAACGTGGCTAGTAGGAAAAATAAATTTTGGTGGCAAAAAAAAAGCGGTGGAGTGGCTAAAAAAGTGGCTAGTGGCAAAAATAAATTTTGGTGGCAAAAAAAAGAAGGCGGTGGCTAAATCTAGCCACCAAATGGCTAAAACGGCAACACTGACGGTATTTCGGGGTGTCTTTTTTTTGCTGATGGCAAAGACGGGAAAACCCCTGTAGTTACTGATTTTGCTTTCTTCCTCTTTCGTTGGGGATTAGGGGATAAAAATGAATACCTGTGATTAGCTAGTGGTGGTCCCTCTAGGGACATTTCATTTTACACGCAAAAAAAAACAAAACCAAATCAGCAGAAGCAACGTCACACGAAATAGTAGGTAAATGTGAACTAGTGAAGTAAAGAATAATCGCACAGACGAAAAAGGAAAAAGAAAAGAAAAAATAACACTACTACGCTGTGGAATCGACCATATGGTTCGGAGGGCAGTCGGTGACTGTGGAGGAAAAAAACGTTTCAAAACATTTTCTTCAAGATTTTTGCAGAAGGCTCTGTTGCAAATTAAAGGTTTAGAATTTTTTGTGAGCTTATCGATTTTTCTGTGCCTCTTTTGGACTCAGTAAATTTGCCTTTAATTTAATAACAACGGAAAGAAATAAAACAAGCACTTTATTTACCTTGCTTCATATATCCAACTATGAGTTTTCACAAAAAGTGGATTTAGCAATTTTTCACTTTAAGCTAGCGATATGTTAATGAGATGATAATTGGTCTTTCTTTGTAGGACTTTCTTTTAATTGGCAAATAAACTGTCAAAAAATTTTAGCTATTCACTGTAATAATTAGATTAAAAAATAAAAGAGCGCTGATAAAATTGTCACTGAATCGGGTTTCGATACAAGTACTTTCTTCCGATTATTATTTGGAGTTGAACGAAAAGTATCGACTATGTACTTGTATTTACTAGTATCGTTTTGTCCCTACATGTTTGGCATAACCGATGGTCAAATTTGAAAAAAATAAGAAATAAATAAAATAAGATAAACTCTCTAATACACCACGCTTTTATAAATGGACTAAAAAGTAGAGAATAATATTTCTCAGTCCCATAGAATTTTTTTTGATAACTTATGATTTTGAAATTTTAGCAAAAGTCATTATAAACAACTTATGAGATCGAAAACGAAAAACGTGGAGCGCATGCAATACAATGCACTAGATTTAATTGACAATAATCAAACTACATAACATAGACCTAAAATTTCTACAGCTACACATACATACGTACATGTATTACTTTTCATATCAATGCAAGTCTATTACATGCGCCCCACGCTTTTCATTTTCATTCTCATAAATTGTTTATTATGACTTTTGCTAAAATTTCAAAATCAAAAAGCTATCAAAACAATTTCTATGGGACTGAGAAATAATATTTTCTACTTTTCAGTCCATTTATAAAAGCGTGGTATATTAAAAAGTTTTTTATTTTATTTTATTTACTATTTTGTACTTTTTAGTCTTGTCTGTATAAAATTTTGCAATAGATATTAAAATAATTGAACGATATTAATAGATCGGTGCTCACACATATTAATACGGCACTCCCAGCATCCAAAAACACGTTAAAACACCTCCAAAGGCTTTCAAACACCTCAAAACGGCCACTGGAGCTCAAATCAGCCAACTGAGACGAAAGTAATTAGTTTGGGGGTAGTCCCAACCTGATTCCCAACTTGTCCCTGGCTTGCCTCAGTTTATATTCAACTGGTTCCCAAGTTACTCCACCAAATTCGCCACTGAGCCAAACACCATGTGTTCGTCTCTGTCTAGCCATTCGAAATTTTTTGTTGGGCTATGCGTTACATCTTCGCCAATTTTACCTTTACCGACACCAAAGATGTATACACATCAATAATTCAACGAAATTCTGATACATAAACATTGTATTTTATCAGACTTTATTTATATTCCCTTTCAAGATTCGCACATGCATATCACAGCGCACGGCAGTGCGCGCGAGTGACGAAAGCAGCCACAGTAGCATGCTGAAATGACTCGCTTATATATACACGTGATTTGGAAGTTTTTATCCAGACGTCCAATTGACATGTTTGAGATATCGTTGGAAAGGTCTTGCAGAGTGTGTCCAGAAAATTTATTCAAGCTTCATAAACGATTAACCGCATTCTTAAAAATTAGCCTAAAGTGTTTCGAAACAAAAAACGTTTTTTGGCTTTTGCCGGTTTAAGGGGGCATGTGGGTACACCCAACATATTTAGTGTTATTCTATAAGCCAATACCTTTCAAACGATACCTTACATGTTACGCTCCGGCTACTAGTTGGAAAGATATAGAGATAAATGTGTTTTGGTTCGTGTCTCCACTACGAGATGCTTTGGTATGTATGTGGCGTCTGTACGTACCTTCATTAAATTTTTTTCAAACTTTCAGGAATTAAAGTACAAAAAAATCTAAGAAGGTTTCGCTACAGGATGTTTTGCTTCGTATGCCTTTGTGGGCGTGACTGCTGCCTGAAATTCGAAAAAGGGCAATATTTAAACTACGACTGAGTCTTCAGACAAGCTATCTAACGCTATTTTTTGTGTTTGTAAAATATAAATATGTAATAACGTTATCGCCTGAAAACTAAAAATCGGGCTGCTGATAATATACATTTCGGGAATTTTCTCAAACACTGGCCAGTCGATTTTGTTCTAGGTTTCCACAAGTATAGCCCAAAACCTTAGCTTTCATCTGGTATATAGCTTATATCTGGGAAGACTCTTGTTGTGGAGATATTGCGATTCAAATTGAAAAAATGTCGCTCCAAAAAGGGTCCATTGGTTAAAAATTAACATATCCGTCTAATTTGGTTACTTTAAGATATAAAAATAACATACCCAGTTCCCCGAAAAAAATTGCCCATTCCCCGGTTGCCACTTAAACCGAAATTCCTTGCAAATCGGGGAATTTCCCGCGAGTTGACAAGTTGAAGGATGCAGCTGTGCTAATCGGTGACAGGTAATAAGATCCACGGAAATAAGGTCAATTGACTTTATTTCCCACCCTGGTGCGAAATAAAGTCAATTGACATTATTACCCTTTTAAAAACTAAATAAAGTCCATTGACATTATTTCTCTTTCAAACATTAAATTTGCTTAGCTTCGCGGCGGCCCGCGTTAGCGCGCTACACCCCGCGGGCCGCGGGGTCGCGCTCGCGCCCCGCGTACCCCGCGCGTCCGGCGCGTCCGGCGCGCACACCACGTCACGCTAAGCCGCGGCCCCCCTTCCCCGTCTCCCGCCGTGCTGTAACACAGGTAGATTTATTTTTTGTATACGTTGAAATAAAATTTTTGTATATTTTAAACATCGAGGGCTTATATTCAATAATACCCTCTATCTGCACATCTTTCACAAAGATGAGATTCTGATATAAAAATCCACCTAAGCTTTAACTGTCATCAGTGATATTAATGTTACCTTATATAACGACAGGTAATAAGTCCCAGATGGATTCTAAAATCACAAATTAGTTTTTGTGCCAACTGCAGATAGGGGGTATTAATGAATTCAAGCCCTCGATATTTCACCTTTTTATATTCGTAAGTTATTGGAAGCAGGGATGCCAACTTGGCTTAAACCGTGCCATTTGTCCCTATTTTACTTCAAATAGCACTTAATTTTTCAATTTGGCATAAAGTGCCAAAATGGCACTTTTGTAAAAAAAATAACATTTCAATTCAGTTTTGTGAAATCCTTTGCTTGCACTTCTTTTTCTCAACTAAAATTTTCTAATTTATAAATGCCATTCATTTTGTTTATCCTATTTTATCATTGCACTTTTGTTTTGAAAATGTGGCTTTATTTTATTGATAAATGTGAATGATTAAAAGGAATAACACCTTTTTTTGGCACTTTTATTTGCAGTAAAAAGGCATATAATTTGTGTTTCAAAAGTGTGTGAAAACCAATCAATTAACTTATATGATCTCGGTTCCGATATTAAATAATCAATAATTGTTTATACCCGCATTTTGGCACATTGGCTCGTTGAATGTGCCATCTAATAAATAGTGTCGTC
>NW_016157269.1:47850-59548 GCF_001687245.7 Rhagoletis zephyria | reverse complement strand
AGTAAAAAAGCATATAATTTGTGTTTCAAAAGTGTGTGAAAACCAATCAATTAACTTATATGATCTCGGTTCCGATATTAAATAATCAATAATTGTTTATACCCGCATTTTGGCACATTGGCTCGTTGAATATGCCATCTCATAAATAGTGTCGTCTTTCTACTTAGCTGCTTTTAAATGATGTCGTCACAAATTGCTGGCGGAGACATGAATACAGTGTAAGAAAATTCTTTTTCTATAATNCACATTGGCTCGTTGAATATGCCATCTCATAAATAGTGTCGTCTTTCTACTTAGCTGCTTTTAAATGATGTCGTCACAAATTGCTGGCGGAGACATGAATACAGTGTAAGAAAAGTCTTTCTATAATTGTTTCCTTATAGAAAGGTTGGTTTCTTTTCCAACTTAGACATTCCGAATTCGTTCAAAATATGCTAATTTAAAACACAGAATTCTTTCAGTGCTCCTCCGGGGTTTTTGGACATGTTTCTTCAATTTAAAAAGATTTTCCTTACGTTTCAAAGGCAGTTAAAAAATGCGTACAATTTTCGTCACGAAATTGATATCATAAATTTTGTGTTTCTAGTTCAGCTTTCGTCACTCGAAAATTTTACCTCAAAGAGGTGTTTTATTTGATAGTACATACATACATACGAGCGTGTCGTCCATTTCCGCTGTAGCGTATGTAGTGTATACTTTGATTATAATCTACAATTATAGCAAAGGTGTCTGGAGATACAACATGGCAAGTTGATAAAAGCTTTGTAAAATAGGGGCTAATTAAAAATTAACCGATGAAAACTTCCAACTCGACACTATTAAGCTAGCATTTCAAGGTACTATTTTCCATATATATATGTACAACTTGGATGTTAGGGGGTGTTTGGGGTTATGTTGAGGGATGCCAGGAATTTCTTCCAAGGTAAATGATGAGCAATCGTTTCTTGGTACTAAACGCGAGAATATTTATTGAAGTATTTTAATGACAATTATGATGATGTTAAATGGAATAAATATTATGAGCGGGAGAAAAATGACATGCGTAGTGAAAATCGCGTGCGTTTTACCGATGATACCGTAACTGTTCCACTGCCCAGAGACGTGTTTGTTTGTTCATCGTACGTCGACAGCTATTTGAGTTCATTATTGGGAAGTGTTCAGAAAATCCTTAACATTTCCCGCCCACCTCGTCATATTTCGACGAAAAATCACGTTCGCCGCAAACCGTAGGTGTCTCGTCCGAAGAATTGGGCGCTTCTGTAGGAATAGGCAGCACAGATATCTTCGATATTGGCCGTTGTATCGCGGTAGTTGCCGTTTTTAAACTCACGACGCGAACAAGTCCATCAGAGCCCGGATGGGTATCTGTAATTCGAGCCCGTTTCCATTGAGCAGCGGGTACTTTTTCATCTCTAACAAGCACAAGTTCTCCAACCTTGACATTTGGTTGTTGTTTGTGCCATTTGGAGCGAACTTGCATATGATGTAAATACTCTGCAGACCATCGGCGCCAGAAGTCTTGATATATCTGGCTAAGTTGTTTCCAGCGGCACAAAAGGCCACTCTTTGTATCGAGAAGATTAGGTTCTGGGACGCTGGTAAGAGCGCGCCCAATAAGCATGTGCCCTGGTGTCAGCGCAGCGAAATCCGTAAGATCATCTGTGAGTGCAGCAAGTGGTCTAGAGTTTAGACACGATTCGACTCGCTTGAGCACTGTGTAAAATTCTTCAAAGGAGAGTGTTGTAGTGTTGATTGTGCGTTTTAGCAAGGCTTTCATGCTTTTAATGCCGGCTTCCCAAAGCCCGCCAAAGTTTGGAGCTCCTGGGGGTATGAAATGCCAGTTTATACCAGTCCGTGAGGCATAGCTAGTCGCGGCGTCTAACTGCTTCCGAAAATTTTCAAGTTCTTCTTAAATCAGCGCGTCAGCACCAACAAGTGCAGTACCTCTATTGCTATACATGTCTGAGCAGATGCCACGTGCAGCTACCAAACGTTCTAATGCATGAATAAATGATTGAGTTGTCATATCGCTTACCAACTCAAGATGAATGCCTTTACTGGCCAAACAAACGAACAATGCCACGTAACCTTTATAGCTCTTGTGTCCCCGCCCCTTGGTTGCTCGTACGTTGAATGGTCTAGCGTAATCGACGCCGGTGTGCATTAACGGGAATGTTACAGTGCAACGTGCTGCCGGAAGATCGCCCATCATTTGGTTGTATGGGGTGCAGCTATGTCGATAACATTTGACACAGCTGCGTATTACGCGTTTCACTTCCGTACGCCCATCGATAACCCAGAACTGGCGTCTTACATAACCCAGTGTTGCTTGCGTACCGCCATGAAGACACCGATGATGAGCATGGTGCACAATTAAAGACGTGATAGGATGCCGTTTGGGCATGACAATAGGGCATCTTTCGTTAAACGGCATATCTGCTTTCTGCAATCGCCCGCGTAGACGCATAAGCTTTCAGAATCCAGTGTTAAATTCAGCTTTCTTAGCTTCGTTTTTTTTTGAAAGTTCTTTTGTTGTTGTAGAGCTAACATTGCATGCTTAAATTCAGCTTGTTGCGTCATCTTAATGAGTATCTTTAGCGCTTTGTACCGTTCTGTCCAGGTGCAAAACGATGCCAGAACACTCGATTTGTTTCGGCACTTATTTGAAAACCGTAAGCACCATTCAATTATAGCGATGAGTTTGTCGAGGCTCGAATATTTTGTAGTAAGTGTATACAACCAGTCTTGATTATTAAGTTGTACTGTACAAACAGTGACTTCTCTGGTTTCTGGGATATTTTCCGGAGAATTTATTTTATGTTGAGGCCAGTATTGTTCATTCAAGGAAAGCCATGCTGGCCCGTTCCACCATAGTGCGTTTGACAGTAAATTGTTGGCCGAAATACCTCTCGAAGCACAATCTGCCGGATTGTGTTTCGTTGAAATATAGCGCCAGGCTGCGTCGGAAGTGACGTTCTGAATGTGCGTGACACGGTTCGAAACAAACTGCTTCAATTTGCCTGGGGACGATCGGATCCGACAAAGCGCAGTTACGGAGTCTGTCCACAGTAGACATCGATCCAATTTGAACGATAATGCATCTTTGGTTTTTGTCAAGAGAACCGCGGCGAGACGAGCACCACACAATTCCAGTCGAGGAATTGGCAGTCGTTTTAAAGGTGCCACTTTCGTTTTCGCCATTAGCAAATTGACTGAAGTATAACTCTCAGTTGTTAATTTTATGTAGACTGCAGCAGCGTACGCTGCGCTCGAGGCATCAGAGAATACGTGTAGTTCCACGGTGCAGTTCCCGACTACTTTTAGCCAACGCGGGATATGCAAATTTTGAAGTTGTTGTAATTCATTTCGATAAACTGTCCATTGACGCTGAATACCTTGGGGCAGGGTCTCACCCCAATCTAACTTCCAGTCCCATAGCCGCTGCAAAAAGATTTTGCCTCTTACGGTTACAGGAGCCACGAGTCCCAACGGATCGAATACTCTAGCAACATCACTCGCTATTTGACGTTTGGTGAAGCACGTAATGCTGTAATCCAAATCAATGCTATATGTTAGCATATCAGTACGAGTAAGCCAAACTATTCCTAAAGGCTTGGTCCTGTCGCTCATGCCTAACTCCAATGAGTCCGATGGATCACGATCGCATGGCTCAATAGCGTTCAAGGCCTCAATAGCGTTGGAGTTGAACTTACGCAAACTAAAACCGCCGGCCTGCAGCAGCGATTTTAATTGATGCATATTGTTGATAACGTCATCGTGTGTGTCGCCTCCGGATAAGACGTGATCTATGTAAAATTCAGTTTCGAGTGATTTTGCCGCTTGAGGGAATTTCTCTCGTTCATCATTTGCGAGACGTCGTAAGACTTTAAGTGCCAAGTACGGTGCACAATTAGTCCCATACGTTACGGTCAGTAGCGTGTAGCTGGTGGGTGAATCCTCTGTAGGAGTACGCCAATAAATTCGTTGAAGTTCAGCATCTTCGCGGTCCACCAAAATCTGCCTGTATATTTTCTCGATGTCACCCGTAAATGCAAATTTGTATTGTCGCAACTTCAGCAAAATACTGGCCAAACCATTCTGCAACTTTGGCCCAGTGTACAGACAGTCGTTCAGCGATACCCCCGTGGAGTATTTCCGTGCGGGATTGAACGCCACACGTAGTTTTGTAGTAGTGCTGGAAGCTTTCCACACACCGTGGTGTGGTAAATAGCACATGTGACTAGCATTGTTGTCGTTCGTCACTTGCATGTACCCGGGTTCACGATACTCTTCCATAAACTTTTTATAAAATGTACTAAGTTCAGGTTCGCGAGCAAGCCGTCGAGGTGTATTTTCTAACAAGACTAGCGCATCTTGCTTGCTAGGTGCAAGCTGTTGAAGGTCAGCGCCCTTTCACACAGGGAGTTTCACGATGTGTCGGCCGAGACTGTTACGCCTTGTAGTTTGCTCGAACAGGTTTTCGCAGTATACTTCATCTTGCGTCACGCTCGTTGAGTTCCTCAAGCTCCCAGAAAAGACGTAATGTATGCTCCAAGTCGATGTGTGTGTTGTAGCACTGGGCTCTGTGAGTATCACACATACTCTTATAACCAGATAACCCACCAAAGATGATCCAGGCTAGTTGCGTATGCTGTTCCACCATTCCATTAGTAGCGCTTTGTTTTACTTCGCTGCGTATTATCATGGCGTAGTCTGCCGCACTCAGGATGATTTCAATAGCACCGGGTTGGTACCACTTGGGATCAGCTAACTTTAACTGACCCAATTCTGGGAATTCGGTATTCGGGATGTGCTTACTAGGTGTAATGTTCCCTACCCTTGGAAGTACCAAGCCGATACACTCCATCTCAAAATCATATTTTAGTGATCGAATAGTGACTTTGGCCAATGCCTTCGCACAAGCCATGCTCGTACCAGTTGCCCCGCTGATCGGGATCTTAACTACTGTACGTTGTAACTGCAACTGTCGTGCTGCAAACTCACTAACGAACGTAGCTTCGGCTCCGTTATCGATTAATACTCGCAAGATGTGTTTATGTCCATTCGGACCACGTGCTTCCACAAACGCGATGGCCAACAGCACTGTCGGCAAATAAGCTGGTGAATGGTTAGACATGTTTCCAATACATGTGTTGTTGGCTGTTATACGTCATGCGACATTCGTTGTACTCGAATCCGCTATATTACTTTGCGACACTCCTTGTTGTGCCACATTAGGTTCGGTCTTATTACAAAAAACACCATGCAATAATGTGTTGTGCTTTGCTTTGAAAACTGTGCAACGCCCCTCGGACGGACACACCCGTAACATATGTCCTTGCCTTAGACTATTAAAGCATAACTTATGACTCATGACCAGCTCTTTCTTTGCACTTGAAGCCTTAAATTGTTTGCAATGCTGAACGATATGCTTATCTGAACATATCGGACATGTTGCAGTTGAAGTGTGAAAACCTTTAACAGTTGTTTTCAATTTAGCTGCCTTTTGAGGTTCATCATACGCTAACTTTATGACCTCCAATGATTGAATACGATTTGCAAGGATATTCTTTAACCTTTCAAACGTTGGCACTTCATCGCTTGAGCTAAGAGACAGTTCCCATGCCTTACTTGTAGCAACATCCAATTTATTAGTGTGATACTGAACGGCCAAGATGTTCTAACGCCCGCAATGCTGCTGTTACTCCGTCACACAACACCCGCAATTGACTGGCAGTTTCAGCATCAACTTTCGGCAAATTCATAATTTGAGTTAAGTACGAGTTGATAATTATGCGCTTGTTCGGATACTTCTTAACAAGAATGTTCCATGCAACTTGAAAATTCGCATCTGTTGTCACAATATTGTCAAGAACATGTTCCGCATCACCAATCAGTGCGTTTTTGAGATACTGAAGTCTCTGTGTGTTACTCAAATTTGAATGGTTAGATACAACCGATTCAAAAATATCTTTGAATGCGTACCAATGTAAAAAATTACCATCAAAAGTTGGAATCTTAGTTCGTGGTAACGTAGTCATTTGCTGTATACAAACAGTCGTTGTATTTGTTGAATTTTCCGCGTTTGCAGTAATGTTGTGAGATTCTGTTCGCAATGCGTTGATGTCGTCAATTAATTCGCCCAGGTTTTCTGTAAACAAATATTCATTCACCGCAGTAACATCACCTTTATCAGCAGTCGCAGCGAACAACCTTAGTTCATCATAACATGTGTTGTATTCCATCCAATATGATTCCAGTAACGTTTTTCTTGCTGTCAAATAGCTTGCAGATCGACGGTCTTTTGCCACCTTTCACGTGTTGGTCATGAAGTTGGTTATGCGCAACGCAACTCCCTGAATTTTGGTCAGTTGAACCTGCATCTTAGTTAGAGGAAAATGTGCTATAAATTTATTCCTGTAAAATGTAAACACAAGCCGAAGTTGCCACTAGACCTCAAAATCAGCCTGTTTAACAGTTTTGGCTATATTTCTTTTGTTTACTTAATATTTAACATCTATATATATAAAAATGGTGTGAAAAATGTATAGTAATTCATCAATTGAGAACGGTTGGGCCGATTTGGCTAATTTTTTTTTCAGTTGTTCTTAGTTGCCAGGAGAAGGTTTTTAAGAAAGAAAATTTTGGGAAAACCCTCCGGTGGACCAGGGACCGATCTATTCGAAAAAATCGTATTTATGGTCCGATTTGCTTAAAATTTGGTACGTAGGTAGCATTTTGCCTAGGTTAGCATATAGAATCCTTTTTTCCGGGAAGTGGACCAGGGACCGATCTATTCGAAAAAATCGTAGTTATGGTCCGATTTGCTTAAAATTTGGTACCTAGGTAGCTTTTTGCCTAGATTATCACATAGATGCTTTTTTCCGCGAAGTGGACCAGGGACTGATCTATTCGAAAAAATCGTATTTATGGTCCGATTTGCTTAAAATTTAGTACGTGGTTAGCATTTTGCCTAGATTAGAACATAGGACGCTTTTTTTCCGGGAAGTGGATCAGTGGTTTCACTTCTTCTTATCCGCCATGTTAGCTATCTGACAGAAAACGTGTTTCGTATTTTTTGTTGTACCAACTTTTTCAAAAAAAGTTCAGCTTTTGACGTTGGAAAAATAAAACAAAGGAAAGGCAAACATACAAGTAGAGAATTTGTCTAATATTTTTAAATCATTTTCTTCATAACTGCTGCTTCCGTGGATATTGCAACACACGGAATAGATGTAATAATGCAGCTATAGAAGGCAGCTCATACCACAGAATTTATCGGCCGCCTATTTAAATAGTAGGGCTCGCTTGAAATATGTACATGAAGATGTATGGAGGTGGGCACACTACACCAACTTAATCCCTCCGACCAATTAGTTGTGGAGCAATGGAAAGACTAGCAAGCCCAACTAAATCGGCGGCCGATAAAGTCCGTGGTGTGCGATGGATCTAAAACATTTTAAACAAGAAATATTGCAGTCATATTTTCGTTTTTAGGATTTTTATTCATGTGATTAGCAGTGGCAAGAATGTATGTATTAAATACGTATATCTATCTATATATATAAAAATTACTTCGAGATGGCTTTCGAATGGTAAAATAGAAAATTCTAAGTGGAAAACTCATAAAAATCCGGAAGAACGCAAAAAATTTGAATTTTTTTCGACGAAAGCTTGGAAAATTTCAGATAATTGTGAAATTCATTGGGAGCTTGAATCAATTGGGAACATTTTTCTCCTATGTTTCATAACTGATTCGAATGGGTGCTGCTCTTTTGGAATCGTGTTTAGAAGAAGGAGTGCATAAAGTTTTAATTTTTCCGATAGTTGGCGCAGGGGTCGAGTTATGCTTAAAAAAATGCAGTTGGTTCTTTGGTAGCCTTTTGCCTAGATTAGCATATAGGATTAATTTTTTCCGTTAAGTGGGTCAGAGACCGAACTATTCGAAACAGTCTTATTAATGGTCCGATTTGCTTGAAATTTAGCACGTAGGTAGCTTATTGGCTGGGTTAACATATATGATATGATTGATACTTATTACACAGGCCAACAAAAATGGAAAAAAAATTTATGCAGCAAATGTTAACGCTAATTTTGACAGATTTTTTTGTGCTGATTCCGAATCCGTAAGCAAAAAGTTACCATCAGCTCCATATTTTAAGAAAAACCGAGGTCAAATTGTCAAAAAATGGAGTTTTTTGCAATATTTGAGAAGCTCTAGCAAAGAAACAAGGGGTGGTAGAACCTTCCACTTAGGCTTTGATTAAAGCAAGTTCCCGCACCTTTGCTTGATGGTCACTTAGGGCTGGTTTCTCCAACTCAACTTAACTTATTTTAGCCACTTTTGGACTTGAGTCAAAAGTTAGCCTACGTTTTACACAGCTTATTCCTGACTGAGTCGAGAAAATTGGCTTAACTAAGTTGAGTTGGAGTAACCAGCCCTTATAGTCATTTGCTGAACAGGAATAACTGATTTCGGGAAGTTTGAGTTCCTACCGCAATTAAGCAAAAGGTGATAGAACCTTCCACCTAGGCTTAAATTAAAGCTAGAACTACAGACTACCATCCCTGAAAGTACTATTCCTGCACCTTGCCCTAATGGTCACCTATACTCATTTACTTTTTATCGTCAAAAATGATGTAAAAGTCGGTGTTAGCTGTTAAATAAATGACTATAGGTAACCTTAGGGTCAAGGTGCAGGAATGGTACTTTCAAGGATTGAAGTCAGAAGCCCAAGCCTTAATTCATGCCTAATTGGAAGGTTCTATGACCTTTCGTTTCATTGCTAGAGCTAAAAAAAATTTTTTGTACACTTTCACCACATTTTTCTCAAAATCTGGAGCTGATGGAAACATTATACTTACGTATTCTTAATCAGCAAAAAAAGCCTATTAAAACCAGCTTCAACATTTGCCGCATCAAAATCGGTGTTGCCCTGTGTTACCTACACTAATATATAAAGACAAGCTCCTTCTTTTTATAAGAGGTGATCTCGCGAACGGCTGTACTGATTTTTTGAAATTTTGGACACCTACTGCAGAGTTTGGATATATTAAGGGAGCGTGGCATCACCCATGCATATCGAATTTTTCATACCCTATATCTCTGAAAGTATTTGTGGTAATGTCCTGGAAATTTGTATAGAGATTTTGGGGCTACTGGAAAAGGGAAGTGGTGCTTTCCAAACATATTGTAACCTATCTGTAAATATATACACCCAGAATACAGTGTTTTTTTTCTTTTTCGTAATTAATTTTTTTGTACCAAATTTTGAGTATGCAGTTTTGTAGTTCACTCAATTTCAGTATCATAAAGTGCAAGTTTTTAATGGCTATAAGATACCGTTGATTTTTAAGAATTTTTTTCGCTGATGATGTTGCGCATTTTCTCCGTTTAACGAATGCGTGAGAGTTTTTTTGTATGGGAAAAAATGCCGAAGAGTGTCAGTATGTAAAAGACTTATTCTGGTGGCTTAACTCCTCCTAAACGACCGAAATGATTTTAATGATAACTTTTAGTGGAGCTGGAACCGAGTTATTGCTAAAAATCGTCGATTCGGAAGCACCAGGGATCAAAGTTAAATTATTCCCATTAAATCAACCATCAGAACCATTGCGGTCCTTGCTTTACGGTGACTAAACAGAATGTGGATCAATGATACTCACCAGTTTGTAAATTGCCACCAACTATACTATACAGATTCAAGGACGATTCACTATCGAGCCGCAAGGACTTCTTCCCGGAATAACGCTTTCGTCAGGTTATTTAAGACGGCAATGGGGATATGCCTTCTGTCGACCACAAAATCAAACATGTACTTGAGTTGCTGGCGAAAGCGTTGGACCAAATGTTTCAATAAAAAAATTAATTTTGGGCGGGACGAAGTTCGCCGGGTCTGCTAGTTTTTTTTATAAATGTGTAGCTCAATATACATATAACCTTGCGGCAGGCAATTTTTCACAAAAAAAAATCAATATATTCGCTAAACCAAGGGCCAAATATAATAAAATTGCGTTCTTAATTTTTCTCCCTGACGTCAGAATTTTTTAAAAGAACTTTGAAGTTTGAAAGATATGAGTAATTCAAAAAATTATTTAAAAATTTCAGTGCAATATACTTAAAAAACCACTATGGGTATCAAATGAAGGAGAAGATTCTGTAGAGTTAAAACACATTATATTTTTTGGTGCGTAAGGGACAAGTAGGTATTGAAAATACCCTTTTATAATTTTATCCTCGAATATGCTTGAAAATTTTCAATTCTTATTTTTGAAAAAATTATGTGTTAAGGCCTAACTTTATTAGCTTAAAAAAATAAAATAGATTAAAGGGGCATTTTCAATTCGTATTCGTCCTTGTGAACCCAAACAAATTATTTCATTTGGTACCCATACTTTTGTTTTACATTGCGCTGATTTTTTTAAAATATATTTGGGAATTAACCATATCTTTGCAATTATAACAAGCCCTAACCGCCAAAATAATGTGACATTTTTTTCAAAATTTTCCTTTTTATGCAGAAATGCTTCTAGATGCTCTAGGAATATTTCTGCATCCAAAAGAAAATTTTGAAAAAAATGTCGCTTACGTTATTTTGGCAGTTAGGGTTCGATAAAGTCTTTTTAAAAAAATCATGACGTCAGAGAAATGTCCATTTATATGCAGTTAATTATGTGCAATATGAGGTAGACTTTTATAAAAAAAAAAATAAATTTTGGATTAACGAAAGGAATATAGACAAAACTGGTCGAATTAAGGCGCTTCTTTTATTCTGCCACCAGTATTATGAACTTCTTTCAACCAGAAAAAAATTTTTTTTTATTTAATTTATTTTGCTTCGAGCTTTTTTCGACATACCTTAAATTACTTTATCAGATATGTTCACACTAAAGTATTATTAAGGGCGTTATTCACAGTGCTTAGTTAAACGATAGTTAACTAATATTACGTTCTTATTGAGCCATTAACTCGAGTTTAACGTTTTGAGTTTATGAACAACTGTCAAGCGTTCACATTGGGGTGTTTAAGAAACTCAGAGTTTAATTTTAACATTTTTTTGTTTACTTTTTCTGATTCTCATTAAGTCTGTTCCCGTACTACAGGAGTTAACACACACACACATAAGTCTAGAATACCAACCGTCTAGCTATAAAAAAAAAACAAGAAATAAGGATCGATAGAAGTTTTTACGCTAATTTCAACCATACCAAAATTATTTGGTGCAAATAAAAACCAAAGCCAATAAAAGAGGTTAAAGTTCAACTTAACTATTTCTTATGTGTTTAATATCTCGGAAACTAGTTAACCGATTAAAAAGTTATTGATGCTAGTTTCAATATAATTTAAATGCCTTTTATGCAAGGTAGATACTATAACCAGTTTTAGAACTAATTTTATATAAACTACATTTAAAAATATATGATTTTATTATATTTTTTTTTTAGTATTTCTGGACTAAAAATATAAAAAGGCATATAAATTATACACATACATGAAAGAAAAATTAATTATCTTTATTTTGACGTCATTAGTTTTGTAATAGGTTATGTTGTTCAGAAGATATTAATATTAAAAAAAATCAGAAAATTTAACTTTAACCATTGATATCTTTTTTATGTTTTAATTTCGCCAGGTAATTTTGGTAGGGTTGAAATCAGCACAAAAAGTTCTGTCGAGCCACATTTTTGGTTTTTGCAT
>NW_016157269.1:19950-47840 GCF_001687245.7 Rhagoletis zephyria | reverse complement strand
AATGTGAATGCCTTATTAACAACCAACAAGAGTTAACTTTAAATTTATATTCAGAGTCACATAGTTAACTATAAAAATTCATATCGGCTGAAAATATACAAATTCAAAAAACCAATACTTTTCTATTAAAATTCGAAATTCGTTCCACATAAAAAATTTAAATTTCACAAGAGTTTAACTATGGGGGCATGCTGGTTTAAACTTTTGTTAACTGAGCGTAGTGTATATTAAAATCAATAGTTAAACTTTTGTCAGTGGTTAACTACGCACTGTGGATTTGGTCCTAAATGCATATACATTTAATCACTGTCTCTCGTTTTGTAACTTATGAAATAAATTTCACTTTAACTAAAAAGTACATTTCAAACCCATTTACTTATTATTTATTATATGGTAGGAGAGCTTCTCAAACCATATTGATGCAATTTTTTCACGTTGAAAAATAATAAATATCTAAATCCCGGGACTGATCCCGGGATTGAACCAACGACATCCCAAAAATCCCGGGATCGTAAAAATCGAAAAAATTAACATCCTTAGTAGGCACCCTTCGGCCGTGCTTAGGGATTATAACCCTTACTAAGCAGAATTCTCCTTTCTGTGTTGCCGGAAAAGGAGGGAGGAGTATTTTTGCGCAGAACTTCTTTCTGCGTAGGTGGCCTTCGGCCGGGCCTTGGGGTTTTAACCCTTACGAAGTAGAATTCCTCTTTCTGTGTTGCCGGAAAACGGGGCGGAAGAATTTTTGTGCAGAACTTCTTTCTGCGTAGGCGGCCTTCGGCCGCGCTTAGGGATTATAACCCTTACGAAATCGTCCATCCCACCCAGCTGAAAATTAGTAGGATTGTTCAAAACACCATCATAAATGAAATCTAGAAAGTCCTCATCGATCCGATACCTGGAAAAAAAGTTACTCGGGGTCAAGCAAAACGGTAAGTTTATCATAAAATTAGTTTAGACAAAAATTGTAGACCAGATAATTATCTATAAAAAATGTCTAAATACTTGTTTTCCTAAGAGCCACCGTTTCCGAGATATAACGATTCAAATAGTTGGAAGAGTTGTAATCGTCATAATATGCACACCTTTCCACGCCACCTTTGTTGTACTTATACATATTATGCCGATTACAATTCTTCCAACTTTTTGAATCGTTATCTCGGAAACGGTGGCTCTTAGGAAAAAAAGTATTTAGACATTTTTTTTTTTTTTAATTATACTTGCATTTATTTGTTGGATCTGCTTATTTTACATCTATTAAGCCTAACAAAAAGTTTAAAAATCTTACGTGTAATTTTACAATAATCTAGCTCAAACCCTGGGGTTGAGCCCTGTTGGTTTAACGTCGCTTAATTAAAGGCTGGTAGATCTCTTCTTCGCAGGCGTGTTATATTTGTTGTGTTGCACAGGCCACTTACCAGTGGATTTGGGTGGTTACGCAGTTTTATTTTGTATTTTTCTCTGCTGCTGTCGATTACAGATTTAACCATCTATATACCAAGGTCTCTATGTATATTTTCATTGCGGACATACCACGGTGCTCCCGTTAAGGCCCTTAGCGTTTTAGATTGGAATCTTTGGATCCTGTCAATGTTGGTTGCACAGGTCGTTCCCCACAGTTGAATACCATACATCCATATAGGCTTAATCACTGTATTATATACAAGTACTTTATAATCTAGTTTCAGTTTTGATTTACTGTTTATAAGCCAGTTCACGCTAGCTGACTTTAGCTTCATTTGTGTAATCTTGGTTGATATGTGTTTGCGCCAAGTTAGTCTCCTATCCAAGTGTATTCCTAGATATGTCACCTCATTGGCTTGTGGAATATGGACATTATTTAATTTGATTGGGGGGCATACTTGCGGTCTGAGTGAAAATGTTGTATGTTTACTCTTCTGTTCGTTGACTTTTATGCGCCAGTTTGCCAGCCATTCTTCTATGCGTAGTAAATGTTCCTCTAGTACTCTTGAAGCTCTGTTGGGACATTTATTACGACTTACTAAGGCGGTATCATCAGCGAAGGTGGATGTGAGTATATTCTTGCTAGTTGGAATATCTGAAGTGTAGATGATATACAGCATAGGCCCGAGTACACTACCTTGAGGAACGCCAGCCGTTATCGACATGTCTTCTGAAGTGAAATTAGATACTTTAACAGCAAATTTTCTGTTAGTTATGTATGATTCAAATATTTTGTGGAATTCCGGCGGCAACAATTTTTTAATTTTATATATAAGACCGTCGTGCCACACTTTGTCGAATGCTTGTGCCACATCGAGAAAAATTGCAGAGCAGTACTCTCTGAGCTCAAATGCCCTTCTGATTTCATTTGTAATTCGATTAACTTGTTCAATTGTACCGTGTTTTTCTCGGAAGCCAAATTGGTGTGCTGGTATTAAATTGCGTTCATGGAGAAAGGGAGATATCTTTGATAGGAGTACTTTTTCGAATACTTTGGAAAGACAGGGCAGTAAGCTTATTGGTCTGTATGAGGACGGCTGTGTTGCGTCTTTTCCAGGTTTGGCTATCATGATTATCTTCGACCTTTTCCATGATTTCGGAAAGTAACCGAATTTGAGGATAGCGTTGAAAAGGTCAGAAAGAATTGCTAGTGCAACATTCGGTAGCTCTATTAGCATTTTCGGAGTTATAAAATCAGCACCCGGCGATTTCTTTGGATTAAGCTGCTTTACTATAGCTTTTACTTCTAAAGAGTTCGTCTTGCTAGGTGTGTATAGCTCATTTGTATTTTTGGTTAGCCGTGGCAGCCTGAAGTTGTTCGTTGGACAGTTTGGCTGAAACACATTCTTTAAATGGTGTGAAAAACACTCGGCTCTCTCCTGCTCACTACGAGCCCAGGTTCCACATTGGTTCCTAATTGGCATTTCTGTAGCCACTGGTGGTTTGAAGTATTTTAGCGATTTCCATAGAGAGTATCTTTCAGTAGAATTCGGGGAAAGCTTCTTAATGTACCTTTGCAAGTTGCGATCCTCTGCACGTTTGAGTGCTTGTTTCAGTTTTCTACTGGCAGCTTTATACAGTAGCTGTGAGGTTGGTGAGCGATGGCTCTGCCACTGTCTTCTTAGGCGCCGCTTTTCTGCCACAAGTTTTTCTATTTCGGTATTTGTAACTGATGTATGCGTAGGTGGTACTTGGACTTGATTTGGTGTTGCCAGGCCAGCGGCTGTAGTAAAGGTTTCTTTAAAATGTTCAACAAGGGAGTCTATATCACGCTCGCAGTTAAGTGCAGCGTTTAATTTAAGGTGACTACTGATGTACTTTTTATATTTAAGCCAGTTGGTGTTATTTGAAGTTAGACGAGGCTCAATTTCGATATTTTGGGTCTGTTCATATAGTTTTATTAATATAGGGGAGTGATCGGATGATAGTTCAGGTAGAGTTTCTGCTGTTATGTTATTTCTGTATATGTTTCTTGTAATTGCGAAATCTATTAGGTCTGGTATCTTCTTTATATCGGTAGGCCAGTAAGTAGGTTTACCAGGAGATGTGACCTCTAGTCTATTGTGCCTGTTTATAATGGTATTGTATAGCTGCCGCCCTTTTGGGTTAATAAGGCGTGATCCCCAGTACGTATGCTTTGCGTTGAAGTCGCCTCCTGCCAGGAATCTATTACCCAGGCTATCAAAGAAATCTTTAAAGTCATTTTCAGAAATTAAAAATCGCGGTGGGCAATAAATAGCCGATAGATTCAAGTCTCGGTCGCGGTTTCGTAAGCATATGGTAGTTGCTTGCAGACAGGCTGTTGCTTTTGACTCTAGAATATTGTGCTTTAGACGATTTCTAATCAGCACCGCTGTGCCTCCATGAGCTTTACCATCTGGGTGATTTGTGGCATAGAATTTGTATCCAGGTATGGAGAAATTATATTTATTTGTTAAATGTGTCTCGGACAGTAGCATAACATCTATGTTGTATTCAGTGAGAAATTGACTGAGTTCTAATCTACGCTGGTTTACACCGATAGCATTCCATAAGCAAATTTTCAATTCACTCATTTTTTATTCACTAAAATTTGCAACAATTGGTTTTGAGCCTTTATGAGGTCTTGAATCATATTTTGCATAGTAGACATGAATTGAGTCATACAATGAGTAAGATTCAATATCATTCCTTCTATGCCACAAGTAGGGGGGTTCGGCTGCATTTGCTCAGTATTATTCCTTTGAATATTTGCAAATGTTTCTTGATTGGAGTTTGATTTCGCCGTGCTTGGCTGCGTTTGTTGTTTTAACGCGTCGGCAAAAGAAACGTTGGGAACTCGCTGCGCATTGGCAAAAAAGGCTCCTGGGGTAGTGGTTGATGCGTGAGGTGTTGGTATAAGAGCTAGTTGGAGTTGTGGAAGAGCGTACGGCTGTGTTGCGCTGATTCATGCGAGACTTTAAGTCTTTGTATACAGGGCATCCCCTATAATTAGCGGTGTGGTTACCTCCGCAGTTACTGCATTTCTTTACAGCCACATCAACTTTGATAGCCTTGCAAGAAGCGGAAGCGTGAAGGTCGCCAAAGGCAACACACACAGGGCGCAAGGTACAGTATGTTCTGGTGTGCCCAAATTCTTGACAATTTGTGCACTGTACGGGACCGTTTCGCTTGTGCGACTCCTCCACTGTTATTCTTCGGTGTAGAAGATATCGTAGATTGTAGATTGGGTGCACTGCGTTTTTATTCATTGGCTTTGTTTCNAATTTGTGCACTGTACGGGACCGTTTCGCTTGTGCGACTCCTCCACTGTTATTCTTCGGTGTAGAAGGTATCGTAAATTGTAGATTGGGTGCACTGCGTTTTTATTCATTGGCTTTGTTTCCGGCTTAAGTTCTACCTTAAACATAGGCTGAGCGATTTTTGCTCTGTTGATAATATTGACAACATTTTTAACAGAAAATCCTGNTCGTTTGACTTGTATATACCTATCAATACCCGTTTGAGTCAATGTACGGGTTGTTGGATTAAGTAGGTCAACTTGCGCTGAGCTGCGTTGCTTGGCTTGGGCTGGTGCCGAAATTTCCGTTTGTGCAGGTGTGGGTGAACTGCGTTGTGAAACCGCTGTCACCGTTGTTACTGTGCTTGTTGCTAAGCTAGTGGTTTGTTGTTGCGTTAGAACAACTTGGTCTACCAGAGACATTCTTTTCGCGTTGGTTCTGTTTTTTTTCTTTGCTTTATGTGAATTATTAATAATTAATAATTTCTCGGCGGAGCGATTAAAAAACATATCCGCACAGGTTGACAGTCAATCACCTATTCAACGTACCGTTTTGTTGAAAAAAGCGAAAAACCCATTTTTGTGACCTTTGACCCCGAGTAACTTTTTTCCAGGTATCGGATCGATGAGGACTTTTTAGATTTCATTTATGATGGTGTTTTGAACAATCCTACCAATTTTCAGCTGGGTGAGAATTTTTGTAACCTCGAATGTCTGAATTGACCGGACTAATAACAAAAACTGAAATAATGCATGCATGCACAATTTCGGTTCAAAATTGGGATGTTAATTTTTCGGCTTTTTCCGACCCCGGGATTTTCGGGATGGCGTTGTTGCAATCCCCGAATACCGGGATTAGTCATTATTCATTTCTTTTCAACAACTTGAATCGAAAAAATTGCTTCTATATTGTTTGGGAAGCTCTCCTACCATGAAATAAATAATAAATAAATGGGTTTGAAACCATGGTACAATAATTACACGTATTATCTTCCCAGAGAGCGCATATTCCGATCAGCCTTATTTAAAAGATATCATTGTTGCCCAAACTAAAACGCTTACTACTGGAAATATCAATTTTCCATACCCCATATATCATATGTATATGTTCACGGATTTTTTTCAACAAACCATCTTACAGAGAACTTATTCAATTGGCAAAAGCCGGAAAAAAACATTCGCTTGTAAATAAATTCAAAATTTGTATGGCTCACTTAATTTCAAATTTCTTTTGTTTTGAAAAATTATAAAAATTAAATTGAGCGAAAACAAAAAACAAAGCCAAATAAAAGTAAAAGAATCAACATTGAACTGCGTCAAAATGAAAATAAGGGAGCACGAATTTCGATGTGAAGCAAAACTCTCTAGGAAGATAATACCTGTAATTATTGTACCATGGTTTGAAACCTCCTTTTTAGTTAAGGTGGCGTTTTTATTTTTTCTCTCTGACCGCAGGATTTGTTTTGAATAACTTTGTAATTTCAAAGATATGATTAATGTAGAATAAAAATATGGGTAACAAATGCAATAGGAAATTTCTTTAGAATTTAAAACATTTAAATTTTTTGGATTCACCATGACGAATAGGTAATTTTTAATTTGACAAAGTTAGAAGAACGAAATTCGAACAAATATTGCGAAATTTCAAGGATAAAATTTCAAAATGCATTTTGAATATTGACCAGCCGTTCTGCACTAGAAACTTCAATATGTTTAAATTCTACAGGACTTCCTCATTAATTTTATACCCATACTTCTTCTGTTAGCACATTTCTCTGAATTTTTTGAATCATTTTTGAATTACTGACGTCAGAGTAAAAAACTAAAAACGTAATTTTACTATATTTGGCCCATGGTTTCGCGAATATATTGATATTCGTGTTTAAAATTTACTATCGCGCGGTGTTATATGTACAATGAGCTAGTCATTTATAAAAAAATATTAATTATTAAATAAAAAAAGAAATATAGCCAATACTGGTCAAGAAAAGGAGTTTCTGTTATTGCCATCAGTGCAAATTACAAATCCCGAAAGTCCCGGGATTACTTGCCAAGAATCCCGGGATTCTCGAGACCCGGGATTAACATTCCTAGTTCAAAACCGAAATAGTGCATATGTGAAAAACGAAGTAGTGCATACATGCCCAGTTTCGGTTGAAAACCGAAATAATGCTTATGATAAGCCCGAAGTAATGCATACATGCACACTTTCGGTTGAAAACCGAAATAATGCATATGAGAAAATACCGAAATTATGCATATGCATACATTCGTTTTAAAAGCGAAATAGTGCATATGAAAAAAAACAGTAGTAGTGCATACATGCACAGTTTCGGTTGAAACCCGAAATAATGCATATGAGAAAATACCGAAATTATGCATATGCATACTTTCGTTTTAAAAGCGAAATAATGCATATGAAAAAAACGAAGTAATGCATTCATGCACAGTTTCGGTTGAAAACCAAAATAATGCATATGGCAAAAACCGAAATAAAGTATACATGTACAGTTTCGGTCGAAACCGAAATAATGTCTAGATGCACAGTTTTCATATGCACAATTTCGGTGACCCTTCAAGACCACGTTAAAAGCGCCAAACACTTTTCCCATTTACGTCACTGTCAAAAGAAATTTGTTATTTTCTGATTAAAAAGAATTCAGAACTTGAACGTTTCATCATCATCAATCATTCAGCTCTACGGATTGTGCCACAAAACTACATTGCTTATAATATCAGAAAATACTTCAAAATAATGCAACGCTAGAACCAAAGAAACCGTATTTATAGGGAATAAGTGTCCTGGTGATGGGTTCAGGATTATGGCAGCCCTACCTTAGGGTCAAGGTGCAGGGATGGTATTTCCAGAGATTGTAGTCGAAAGTTCAAGCCTTAATTTAGGACTAAGTGGAAGGCCCTACAACCTTTCTCGTTTAATTGTGGTAGGTACTTAATCTTTGCCAAAAACTGTTCAGTAAATGACATATAAGTAAGCTATAGAAGCCCTGAGCTCTAGCTTTATTTTAAACCTAAATGGTTTTATCACCCATTGTTTTTTGCTACAGCTTCTGAAATATTGCAAAAAACGCGATTTTTTGACACTTTGACTTTGTTTTTCACAAAATCTATAGCTCGTTTCTGTAACTCTTCTCTACCGACTATTTCTATACTGGAAGAGAATATACGTCATTCTCTTCTACTCATTAGTAGTAGATAACAAGGTAGAGAATTGTTACAGAAACGAGCTACTGGAGCTGATGGAAACTTTATACCTACTAATTCGTAATCAGCATAAAAAAGTCTATCAAAAACAAATTAATCATTTTCCGCACCAAAATTTTTCCACATTTTTGTTGGCCTGTGTAATTTATCTCTCGCCAAAAATACGGTTGTTAATTTTCCCTGCAAAATGTAGTAATTTCACTGGGGTGTATGAATTAGCCCCCACTGAATTAACCCCCACCGGGCAAAATGACTTAAGCCCCACCAATGTCTCAGTGAATCTTTCCCCACCAAAAATGACAGAATCCCCACGAAAAACAAATTAATTAAACCCCACGAAAATGATTTTATCCCCACCAATCGAAATGAATTAAGCCCCACCAAACGTGGGGGTTCTTACATGACAGAATCCCCACGAAAAAAAGGAATTAATCCCCACGAAAATGACTTTAGCCCAACTTTACTTCATTTTTAATTTATTTTGCTTGCTTTAAACTTCAAGTTTTTAAATCAAAATTTTAACAAAAATTCAATTCGGTTCAGTGGAATCTTGATGTATTTCCATACAGGATGTCTTCATATTATTCATAATCTTTAATTCCCTGTACGTATCCTCCTGAGTTTCATGATTATGATCAATGAAATCTTTAACCTTATAACACACCTCACTTTCCAAAAACACCCTCGCTTTGCATGTTTTCACCTAACAAGCATAAAAATATTTTTCTTTTTTAATAGTTTTTTTGGAATATAATTGTTTTTCCTCTGTAACATATAACAATTTGCTATTTATTCTTTTTCCAACCACGTGATCATAGTTTAAAGTCATGTTTTTATCACGTCGCGTTATTCGCTTCAAGATTTGATAACAACTAAATTTGCATAATATAATGTAATGTGATAACATAGTTATTAGACAATTGAATGCAAAACCGGTTTAACAGTTAGTTTACGCTCTATTATTGAATGCAAAAAAAACCCCAGCAGCAAATTCACTATCCCATGAAAAAATAGTTGTAAGAGATGGATTTTTATTATATGATTATTTACAAAATTATGGTTTCTCCTTTTACGAAATGTGCACTATTAGTGATTTTAACCTTTCGTAAAAGGAAAAATTCCCTTCTATTATTTTATAATTTACAAAATTATGGTTTCTCCTTTTACGAAATGTGCACTATTAGTGATTTTAACCTTTCGTAAAAGGAAAAATCTTTGACAATTCAATCTTAATAGAGTGATTATTAAAAACAGTTCTGCGTATTCTGCTTAAAAATGAATATGGAAAAATTGAAACAAATAGAGAGTAATCGTATAAACGCAAGGAAGATCTTACTAAATAAAAGCGATACTATAAACTTTTCTCATGTTCCTGGATTTATAATTGATTCTTTTTTTGGAAAAAAAAGTTATAAGGCGCAATTAATAGCACTGGACCACAAATTTCAACTTTTTCTCTTTACCAGAAACGCCGTTATGAAATTCTTATGTAAAATCACCCCCTGATTCCGAAAATCAAGGTTATTTTTAATTCTATGGTACCGTTTTTGAGATATTTGCAATTTACCGTTTTTGCAAAAAAAAAAAATTGGGTCCACTTTATCATATATATCTCAAGAACGAATTAAGCAATTCCAAAGCGGTTTGAAGCTTTTAAAAGGTAATAAAATTCTATAAACTGTGCATACAACACTTTTTGCTAGGCCCTGTAGATTCGAAGATAACGAACAATCATTACCGATTTTTTCAATTTTTTTTGTAAAAATATAAAAAAAATTGTACTTTGCGGGGAAGGATCTCGAAAACATTTTATTTTTTTGCAGATTTTTTTTTCTCCCTAAGCTCTGTTATATTACAAAAAAAATAAGCTATCATCGAAGAAAATCGATGCAAAACTACGTAAGTTATAAGCGATCAAATAAAAATACCCAGGTTGCGCAACTTCAATGTAAGTACCTATACATACATACATATATTAAAGGTATAAAGTGCAAGTGAGATATTATCCGGATAAACGAATAACACCATAACAATGATAACACTTTTTCTTTAAATAAATCAAATAGTACTTTTAATACTCGAATTGTATTATAGTAGGTAGAGTGGTTGCATCGAAAGGAAGAGTGGTTGGGTTCGAAACCTGCTGTAGGCATGTAGTTATAAACATGTATTTCCGTCAGTTATGGGTAAGNATCACGATTGAAAGAATATAAAGGTTGCGCCGATCCTTGACCGCTATTCCTCTCTTAACGAGTTTGACAGAATCGTTGTTTGCATGACGTCGCACTTGTGCAATTTGTTTACGTTTTCCTTGCAACATTTTTTCTTCTTCTTCCATTCTTGCTCACGTTTTGCCANTTCTCTCTCGCAATTACACCAGTGTGACGTCACCCAAAAGTTATTCTCAAAAATCCTCTCTGATCGGCGCAATCTTGTATTCTATCATTCTTGGGTAAGTATGCAGGTAGATTTTCAAAATTATAAGACACAGAAAATTTCTAAAGCCTACATCTAAAACAGGTAGTATTTTCTTTTCCCGGCTTGTTATAAAAAGGAACCTTTCTGTCTAGGTAAGATTTGATTTTTTCAATTTTATTCTTGTTCCGAGTATAAATATGAGTTAATGCGCTTTGAAACTTCATAACATCTTCAAGGCTCGCCGGAGATAGTTCAGTTCATAAGTCTAATTTCAAAACCGTGATTTATTAAAAAAAATAAAATGAGTAAAAGGACGCGAGAATTTGAGTGTAATAAGGATCCAGATATGTTCTGTTTCATGTGTGGCCAATATACTATCATAAGGCGACGACGAGTGTTCTCAGATCATATCAAAACTTTATACTCCAAGTATTTTGGAATTGAGCCTAAAAATGCTGAAAAACCATGGACACCGAACACTTTGTGTACATCGTGTCGAGTAGAATTGATTCAGTGGGAATCAGGACAACAAACAAAATTTGATACACCAATGATATGGAGAGAACCTACTTGCCATTCAATAGAGTGTTATATTTGTCAAACAAAAGTACTTGGCGTTGAAAGATCAAGAGGAGTAACCTATGCTAGCGTACCTACAGTGACATTACCAGTACTACATTCAACGGCAGTTGCGGATCCAGTTCCATTGTCAACAGTAACATCTGAGTGCGGGGGATCAAGTTGTACTGAATTTCGCATGGAAAACGAAAGAAACGTTCTGTCACAAGCACAACTTAATGATTGGATAAGAGATTTGGAACTATCCAAGGAAAAGGCCGAGATCCACACTTCTCGTATGCAACAATTTAAATTTGTGTCATCCGATGTTAAGGTGACATATAGTAGAACTCGTCACGAACCATTTTCCAAACACTATACCAAGAAAGACAGTATATGCTACTGCAACGACATCCCTGGTTTATTCAAAGAGTTTGGTCAAACATATGATTCAAAAGAGTGGCGATTGTTCATAGACGGCAATAAACTGAGTTTGAAGGCTGTATTATTGCATATTGGTAACAAAAAGCCTTCTATCCCGATTGCACATGCAGTAAATACAAAGGAAACCTACGAGGAAATGCAAAAAATACTCAAATTTATCAAATATGAAGAGCATGATTGGAAAATATGTTCTGATCTCAAAGTCGTTGCAATGCTATGCGGTCTACAAAGTGGCTACACCAAGCACTGCTGCTTCCTCTGCAAGTGGGATAGCCGAGCTCGTAAGGACCACTACGTCAGAAAGGATTGGCCGGAAAGAGTCGAGTTTACCGTTGGTGTGGATAACATCAAATACACCCCTCTTGTCAAGAAAGAGAAACTCATACTTCCACCCTTACACATCAAGCTCGGTCTCATTAAAAACTTTGTTAAGGCTTTGGACAAAGAAGGCGAAGCATTCGACTATTTGAAAACAGTTTTTCCAGATATTTCTCAAGCCAAGATAAAGGAAGGTATTTTTGTTGGACCACAAATAAGAAAGTTGATCAACAATAATCAATTCAAAGGACTACTCTCATGAGTTGAGGCAGCAGCGTGGGAATCCTTTGAAAAGGTCGTTGCTTCTTTTCTCGGTAGACACAAAAGCCCTAACTACGAGCAGATAGTGAACGACCTAATCAATAATTATGCGAAAATGGGCGTAAATATGTCTTTAAAAATTCACTTTCTCCACTCACATTTGAGCTTTTTTCCGGCAAATCTTGGCGACGAAAGTGATGAACATGGCGAAAGGTTTCATCAGCAAATGAAATTAATTGAGAATCGATATCAAGGATTCTGGGACGTCGCAATGATGGGTGATTACTGCTGGTTTCTCATAAGAGAAACCGATCCTAAACTGAATAAGCGTCAAAGTAGAACACATAATTATTTCGACAACATAGTAAAATCAAATTAAGATAAAGATTGTTAGAATATAGTATAAACATAAATAAATTTAAAAAAAAAGTTAAAAATATGGGTAATTTCATTCATAAATTGAACTTTTAACTCAATAGAAACAGAGCATAGCTAGATATTTCACTCTTCTTTATACCATACATACGTTTTGAGGTATACGTTGAAATTAAGCAACCTGGGTATTTTTATTTGATCGCTTATAACTTACGTAGTTTTGCATCGATTTTCTTCGATGATACCTTATTTTTTTTGTAATATAACAGAGCTTAGGGAGAAAAAAAAAATCTGCAAAAAAATAAAAGGTTTTCGAGATCCTTCCCCGCAAAGTACAATTTTTTTTATATTTTTACAAAAAAAATTGAAAAAATCGGTAATGATTGTTCGTTATCTTTGAATCTACAGGGCCTAGCAAAAAGTGTTGTATGCACAGCTTATAGAAAATTTTATTACCTTTTAAAAGCTTCAAACCGTTTTGGAATTGCTTAATTCGTTCTTGAGATATATATGATTAAGTGGACCCAATTTTTTTTTTTTTTGCAAAAACGGTAAATTGCAAATATCTCAAAAACGGTACCATAAAATTAAAAATACCTTGATTTTCGGAATCAGGGGGTGATTTTACATACGAATTTCATAACGGCGTCTCTGGTAAATTTTGGCCGTCGACCGGTGTAGTTTGTGTTTTTGCTTTCGTTAATGGAATCAGCGAGTCGCAACTCTTTCAACTAATACGATGGATACCGTTCACAAAAACTCACCAAAAAAAAATATCAGATTTACTGTTATGGCTTGAAAATTCTCCAAACGCTCACAAGTACTATAGCTATAATGTTATACTTAATCAAATAGTTTTTTGTAACGGAGACTTACGAAAATATGGAGAAAGAAAGCAAAGAAATCAAATAAAATTTGAAAAGTATTATATTTTTACGTTGCTAACTGTTTGTTTTATTTTTATAAAAGATCACGGAATTAAATTGAATTAAACCCCACGAAAATGATTTTATCCCCACCAATCAAAATGAATTAAGCCCCACCAAATGTGGGGGTTCTTACATGACAGAATCCCCACTAAAAAAAATGAATTAATCCCCACGAAAATGACTTTAGCCCCACTTTCCGCCATTTTTAATTTCGTTGTAAAATTGGTGGGGCTTAAGTCATTTTGCCCGGTGGGGGTTAATTCAGTGGGGGCTAATTCATACACCCATTTCACTGTTGCCTCCAAAAATGTTATAAGCCGGATATTCGAATAATTGAATTTTGGCGCTTACACGCAAAGTGTTTGGCCGACCTTCTCCTCCAATATGTGATGTGCGTCAGTTTTACCCTGCCTTCGAACGGCAAGAAAAAATGTATCGTAAAAAACCTAAAAACGGATCAAATGTATCACAAATTTGTTTTAAAGTATCATAGTATCAAGTTAGAAAAACCTGTTAAAAATGCTATTTGGTTTCACAGTTTTGCTTTTGATTTCGGTTATTGTCAATAGCCGAAAAATCATGTAATTCACATTCATACATATGTACATATGTTATGAAGGACATATTTTATATTTTACATATAACGACAATCTATCAAAATAGAGACTATTGGTTTTAATCTTGTAACTATAAAGGCGAACAAAAATAATATGTATCGATTTACATAAACTTAAATACAAATATATGTACATGCCTAAAACTATTAGCTGTCGATTATTTAGGTGAATTATCAAATTATGTGGTATATTCCACGTTAAACTCGTTGGAATTTATGTATGTCAAAAAGCTGAGACTTCAGTGCCAACTTTATTTTGACTATGAATTCACCCCATTATATTCTCAAGAGTTTGTAACGGATGCCAATTTCTCTTTTCATATTGGATCAATTTTAAATTAGAAAATATACGCTCTACAGCCACAGAGCTATGAATGAGGGAAGTAAAGTAAATTAAAACTGAATGCAGTCAGATCATTATACATTGTTCGTTTAAAGCACTTTTCTTTCGTTTCAATATTTTCGATCCAATTTTAAAAGATGTCACTGAATACTAAAGTACAAAACCGCGTATCGTCATTCTGCAAAACCGCGTAACTGACATTTGCTGCCAAAAATTGGATTTGCTCACATAAGCTCTTAGCTCAATCCTTATCCATTCGCCCTGAAATATACCATTTTGAAATATGAGTTGTTTACTCTCTAGAAAATAATTTATGCAACCTCACACACGCAGTTTTGCATTTGGTTGATACGCCGTTTTGTACTTTAAACGACGATATGTACATATGTATCTTCCGAAAATTTGCACGTACATACATACATGTATCGGTTTTGAAGTACATGGATCAAAACGACAACACTGTTTACGAGAAGCTTTTTCATGGCAGAAATACACTCGGAGGTTTTCCATTATCTGGCGAGGGGCGATCGGTGTTAAGAATAAACCTTTTTCCTATATTTTTTGCGATAGTGCTTTGAGTAGGGTTCGAACTCAGGTTATTTGGAGTGCTAGAACGCACCTCTAACCCTTCGACTGCAGCGGTCAACAACACAACAACACAGCTATAAAAAACAAGCTGTCAAGCGCAGGGCTTAACGCTCTTTTTCGTTCACTTTAAAGATTAGTTAACTTCTACACCATTTCCAGTTGTAAATGCGAAAGCGTCAATTGTAAATGAGAATAGTCATTTTTAAATGAGAAAGCGTCAATCGAAAATGAGAATAGTCAATTGTAAATGAGAAAGCGTCAAATGAAAATGCGAAAGCGTCATTTGGAAATGAGAATAGTCAATTGTAGATGAGAAAGCGTCAATTCTAAATGAGATTAGTCAATTGTAAATGCGAAGGCGTCAAATGAAAATGCGAACGCGTCAGTTGTAATTGAGAATAGTTAATTGTAAATGAGAAAGCGTCAATTGTAAATGAGATTAGTCAATTATAAATGACGCTTTAATGACTGGGAAAAACATCGAAAGATCTTGGACCTGAAGCTAAGATGTACCCACGGTATGTCTCGGATCAATGTATGTAGCTCGATAGAGAACACTCTTCTGTTTTCCTTTCGCCGGGAAGTCTCAGTTGTTTTACACTGGCAATATTTGGAGAAGTTGGTGGATGACGCGAAAACTATAATCACCGGAGGAGACTGCGGTATTTCGGCACGCAACATCTTTCCATGGAAATGCTTTATCTTTACAAGATATGCAAGTTGGGACATAATAAACTTGCATTTTTAATAATATCTAAATAATTTCTGAATAAAAACGAGTTTCTCATTTCCAAATGACTCTTTCGCATTTTCATTTGACGCTTTCTCATTTACAATTGACGCTTTCTCATTTACAATTGACTACTCTCAATTACAATTGACGCTTTCTCATTTACAATTGACTATTCTCAATTTCAAATGACGATATCGCATTTACAATTGACTATTCTCATTTCCAAATGACGCTTTCGCAATTTCGTTTGACGCTTTCTCATTTACAACTGGAAATGGTGTAGTTCGTTCAGCTCAATGAACTAGGCTTTCAGTGTCTTAGTTCGGTCATCTTATTGAACTATAGTTCACTTAATTAAACTACTTCGGTAGAAGGAGGTGAGTTGAAGAACAACAAAAAAGTAAGTTTTGTAACACATACATATAAACTATTGAATTTATCTGTAAAGTAAAAAAGAAATTTTTCTAAATGGTCGATGGGCGACAACAAAAAGCGAGACGCCATATGTGTTAAAATTACATTTCCATCCTTATTGGAGTTTTGGTACAGAAAATTTTAGTTCACTTTAATGAACGAACTAATAAACTAGTTCAATTAAAAGAGCTAGCTCTTTCGCTCTTTAATTCAAAAGCTCCCCAAGCCAACTACGAGTACGTATACTGTAAATAGATAATTGCGTCACGGTACTTTAAAAAAATCGTATAATTTAATAATGACGGGTAAGGTCGAAATTAAGTTGATACTTACAGTTAGTTGTAGCTTTTTTGACAGATAGCCCATTAAAAATTATGTCGAAAATTCGAAACAAGCTTTAGGTATGAACTTAGTTTTTACTATGAATACGACCCAATAAGTTTTTAATGTAGGTTTTCCTCCCATGTAAGTAATATACCAACGGTGGGCAAACGCGGCTCTTTGAGCCAAATGCGGCTCTTTGCTTAGCAAAGCGCGGCTCTTTTTCTTTGCTTAGAACATTTTGGCTCTTTTTACTTTTTAAAATACATATTTCTTTCCTGGATATTCTATTCCATTGTGTTGTCTTTTTATTTTACCTTTTTATATACACATACGCAAATTGAGATCGAACATTACTGGCAATTGGATAATGAAAATTGGCTTTCTGACTTAATGTTCTTTACCGGTATGATGGAACATTTGCAAAACTTGAATTCGTCTCTACAACGAGAGAATAAAAAGGTTTTTGATTTGTCGCAAATTATTTTAAGTTTTGAAGGTAAACTTTTTTTTCTTGGGCTTCTTTATTGGCGCTGTAACCGCCTAAGCGATTTTGGCCGAGTCAAAAACAGCAGGCCAGCCATTTCTCTTCTGTGCAACTGACGCCAATTGAAAATGCCAAGTGAAGTCAAGTCCTTCTCCACCTGGTCTTTCCAACGCAGAGGAGGCCTTCCTCTTCCTAAACCAAGTCGTCTACTTTTTCAAACTTGTAACTGTCAACAGTAACATGTGTGCCAAGACGCGTATGCTCTGACTGTTTGTGTGATGACAAGAGATACTTCGTTTTGTCCTTGTTCACCACCAGACCCATTCGCTTTGCTTCTCTATCTAATCCCGAGAAGGCAAAACAGACGTAGCCCTTGTTTTTACCAATAATATCGATTTCGTCGGCATACACCAGCTCTTGTAAACGCTCTTGTAAATTAATGTGCCGTAGCGGTTCAGTTCTGCGGATCTTATTACCTTCTCCAACATCAGATTAAAGAAATCACCTTGTCTGAAACCTCCTTTCTCCCAATTCTTACAGAGCTGATGGTATTGCTCAAGCCGTATTAGTTTCGCGGGGATATCAAATTCAGACATCGCAGCATAAAGACAACTTCTCTTCGTGCTGTCGAAAGCGGCTTTGGAATCGACAAATAGATGGTGTGTGTCGATCCTATTCTCGCGGGTATTTTCCAAGATTTGGCGTATAGTTACGGTGACCATCCGTTCTGTTTTTTGCAGGACCGTACTGTTTTTCAAAGGTCGGTCCTGCGTAGTTTTTCAAACCTGAAAAACCTGAAAATGTACTGATTTTTTCCAAGTGTCCTGCATTTGTCCCGCATTTTATTCGTTATTTTAAAATTATCGGACAATGGATGGATTTTTTCAAAAAAGTGTTTTTTTGGTACTTTTCTTAGCTTTTCTTCAATATCTCATGAAAAAATCTCCAAATTAACGTAAGCGACTTACAGCTCGAAGGGTGTTGATGTGCCTCTTACCAAAATATATAACTTGTGGCGACTTCAATGAAAATTATTAGTGCTACAGGCGAAAAAAGTGAGATTTTCAATCAAATACGCAGATTCATTTGATTATTTTTTTCATTAGTTTAAAAATTCGATAAAGAATATATATCATTACAGTAAACTTTGAGCCAAAGATAATGAAAATCGGATTAGAAATGTAAATGCTATGGAGCGCAATCTGCACAAGTTATATATTTTTATAAAGGGCACTTTGTAACTCGTCGTTTACGTCGATTCATGACGTCGATTTTTGACAAATAACTGCGAAAAGAACCAAAAAAACAAAGAAAGAAGGGTATTGTTTTCGTTTTGAACGACTCAAAAGTTGCCTATAAAATAATCTTTTAAAGATTTTCACTTTTCGTGTAAGCTATTGTAATTATAATATGTTTTACTATACTTTTATAAATATTCATGTAAAAAAGGATTAATATCAATGAAGAAAACGTGGTTAATTTTTAAAGTTTAAAATGTATTAAGAATTTAGAATCATAAATACTCTTTTGATATTTTTATACTACGTAAATATATGTGGGCATATTTTTGAAAAATTGTCCTTCATTTTGAATCCATATTTATGGTCACCGTACGTATAGTGAATACCTACAAAGGTGGCGCCCATCTCGGTACTGCTATTCCACTCTCAGTGAATTTGACAGAATCGCTGTTTGTATGGCGACACACTTGTGCAACTTGTTTACGTTTTACTTGAACATTTTTTTCTTCTTCCATTCTTACTCTCGGTTTGGCATTTCTCTCTCGCAAATGCACCAGTGTGCCACGATTGAGAGAATACAATTCTATCATTCTTGCCAGTGTGCCGTCACACAAAACTTATTCTCAAAAATCCTCTCTGATGGACGCAATCTTGTATTCTATCATTCTGATCTATGGTGGAAGCTAAACGACGCCTTTTTAATCATGATCTCAAAAAAAAGAATATTTCATCATTTTCCATGCCTAGAAACAAATATTGCAGATGATTTAAAAGCAAATTTTGAAAAAAGATTTGCCGATTTGAAATTATTTAAATGTACGTTTGCATATTTCATAAACCGTTTTTTATGTAACATAATTGAGGATGAATTTACAATATCCGAAATACTTCTTTTTAAGAAAAGAGAAAAAGAGTTGGAGTTTTTGAGTTAAAAGAAGATAAGGCACTGGAAATCCAACATAAAGCTTTGCCATTGCTTGAATTCCGGCAACAAGTACCAGATTTAAAATATCCGCTGTTGAAAACAACGTATAAATACCGTTCACAATTAGTTGAATTCGCCTACCTGATAATTATTGAAGGTTATAAAAACTATCAGCTTTTTGTGTTCGCGTACGCAAAAAACTTGCAAAGTAGGGGAAATTGAGAGAGCAAACTGCTATTTCATTTTGAGGGAAAGCTGCTAGTTTCTGCTGAAAAAATTTTTGCCAACAGCAATTTACCAACAAGAAAAGAGCTGATCAAAAACAGCTGGTTGGTATTTACGCAAATCCGCAAATCAAATTTGATGGTTTGGAAGTTAAAATAGGAAAATGCGAATAATTAATTGTAAGAAGTAAGTAATTATTCGTTTAGTCAGTGAACTGTGTCAGGATAAGGCTTCGGGATTTGTTTTCTTACGTTTTCAATTTTATACTTTTGAATGCAAACAAAACTTCTGTCAGCTGTTCGTTTAACTGGTAAGTTTCTGCAAATTTTCTGTTCGCGAACTATTTTGGATATTTTCCTCTTGTGAGAGAACAGATGACATTTCGCCGGAATTTTGCTGTTGGACATTTTTTACTAGAGACTTTAAACGAGCGTACCTATTGACTAACCAACATTTAACAGAACTGTTACGAACGGCTTNCTTCTGTCAGCTGTTCGTTTAACTGGTAAGTTTCTGCAAATTTTCTGTTCGCGAACTATTTTGGATATTTTCCTCTTGTGAGAGAACAGATGACATTTCGCCGGAATTTTGCTGTTGGACATTTTTTACTAGAGACTTTAAACGAGCGTACCTATTGACTAACCAACATTTAACAGAACTGTTACGAACGGCTTTAACGGACGTAAACCCAGATTTTGAAAATTTTGCCAAAGAATCTTTTGCATTTTCTTTAATATCTATCTTATGTATATTAGAGTAATAATAAAAATAATGTTTTTCATTTATAATAATAATTTTGCTTAAAAATTAAATTTTTGTTTTTGTTGTTTTTTGTGGCTCTTTGTAGCATTTAGAATTTACGTGAGGCTCTTTTCGGCCTCGGCCTTGCTCACCCTGTAATATACATTCCAAATATGAGGCATATTGGACCAAAAATAAGGGGTTTTGCAGATATCTCGACATTATTTGCCTACAAATTTATTGCAATACTCCAGCCAAATAACATAAACCTATTAAAAAAGAGATTAAATGTTTTTCATTAAGTCTTCGAAAATATTTAGATTTTAGCTCGAAAATGTTATAAACTAGAAATTAATATAATTCATAGGTTCATGCCTTTTGCTCCTCCTTTAACTCGTCGTTCTTTGCATTCACAGAAGTACACAAATGAAACATCGATAGTTGCCATCAACCATCAGTGTTTAACAAAAACGCAAAAAAATCGATTCATCGATAGTTCCATCCAGAGTACTTAAAAGCTCAAACAGTCAACGAAGTAGCGTAGACGTAGGTTAACGCAGACACGATCTACCTTATGGGATTCGCGTGTTAACGAAAACTCACCACCGCATGGCGGTGACGTTGCCGTTGTTTTTCTCTCTCTCTATCAACAGTAAATTTGATATGCTGCTACGTACGTCAACCTATGTTTACGCTACGTCGTTGACTAACTGCGCTGTTAGACCAGAAGCGGTGATTTACGCGCGACGATACTGTAGAGGTGCAAAAATATCGATATTCGCCGTACTAGATACGTTCGATATTTAAGAGGGCAAACATCGATTATCATTTTTTTTAAATGAAACACCCAAATGTTTCACACATTCAACAAATGCATAGAACCATTTACCGCCGGAAAATTTGATTAGACAATACTATAATGAGGTACAAGCCCAGAGAAAAAGAGACGAAGTAAATCGACGGAATACGTATGAGCTTTGTGTATACGCGATATTTCGTGCGGACTGGGTGGTTTTTCTTTCTGCTTTTGCGGTAATCGGCAAACTATAGCAGCGAAAAAAATTATTTGTACATAGCAATGCTGCAAGGGGATTTGTAGTCTCATGTCCATAATTTTCGTATGCTTTCTCAACCTGTAGCATACTACCAACACAGTTGATTTATTAATAGAAAACCTAACAATTAAAATAAGCATGATTATTTCATTAACAAAATAAAAAAATTCCAGAAAATTAAAAACAATTGTAACTATTATTTATTTAATTTAGAATTTACAAATATGTGTATGTATGTTATGAATAGCACTAGCTCACAGATTTAAAAAATATCTGACCTATGAAATTTTTCCATAATTTCTTATGCAAAATTTTCTCCTGAATCAAATTAGGAATGAGCAGGGCCGTAGAGAGGAAATCCGGGCCCGGGAGAAATCTCGCTAGTGGGCCCCTACCCTCCCGCCCCCGTACAATTTATTTTTTCTGGTGTGATCCAAAGTAAGAAAGTGGTTAGCTATATAGGAATCTCATAGCAATTACGGCTTTTATGTTATGATTTGGACGGCTGTATATTGAACACGCTATGCCTGAACCGGGCAAAATGGCGAAAAAAATGGTTCCAAAATCGGCTTCATTGGGAAGACTCTGTATCACTTCCCGATTTAAAATACGTAGATTTTAAAATCGGAGCTGCTCCTTCTTTCGAAATATTAATCCTGAATCCTTTTTCCGAAAGTTATTTTACTGCCACAAGGTCTGAAAACTTTCTCTCTATTTTATTGATGACTTCTTTTCGGATGAGTCTTCTTTTTATGTGACATTAAAACAATTTAAATATTAATAATTTCTCAGAAAATTGGTTCAGACTAAAAAAAAACGGTAAACTGTTACCAAAAAAATATAGTTGAGAGAATTCAAGGCAACACTGATTTTGGTGAGACAAATGTTAAAGCTGTTTTTGAAAGAGTTTCTTGTGGTGATTACGAATCGGGAAGTATAAAGTTTCCACCAGCTCCTGATTTTGATGAAAATGAGGTCAAAGTTCCAAAAATTGCGTTTTTTCCAATATTTGAAAAGCTCTAGCAATGAAGTATAAGGTGATAGAACTTTCCACTTAGGCTTAAATTAAAGCTAGTACTCTCGAATATGTACTATTTCTACACCTTTACCAGATGGCCAGTTTTTGCTGTTGGCGGTTATTGCTTATGACCACATAATTTAACACTCTTATTCTAGAACTCAAATTTTCGTAATTTGTAATTCGTAGCTCCGTTACGAAAAACGAAAAATCGACATGCTGCAATCAGGGATGAAAAAGTAGGTACAATTGTGCCTTTTTCCGACGTTTGCTGACTTAAAGGAATACTAGGTACAATCACTTGATTTTAGGTATAATCATCTCTTGATCAGATGCATTTTCAATATTTTTCTTTTTCCTTTCCCGTGCTAATATCTTTACTTGTTGGCATGGGAGGAGCTCCGCTTTCATTTTGAAGAATACAAAATTATAAAGAAAAGTGGTGAAAAGGAAGAAGTTAACAAAATCATATTATGTATTCTCTTAAACAATTTACATTGCATTTAGAACAGCCAATACGAAAAATTAACACTTTACTTACATGGGTTTTACACGATTTAGGCATTGAATTCAATTCTGCTTGCAAGTGGAAGAGAGCCGGTGAGGAGAAAAGGGAAGAGCAAACATGCGTCTGTACCGTCAAGCGAATAAAAAATACAAAAGAGAATGAACGAGAATTGCTTTCAAGTACTTGAATCATGTAAATCGGGTGTTAGCTATCATCGAATTCGTAATTCTTGTTATATTTTTTGTATTTGAAATTTTAATTAATTTCTTCCATAAACCATCATTACGCCTTAGACCGACGTAGTCTCCTTTTGAATGATGGTGTGAAATCTACAAACGCTCTACTTTTGCATTTGTTAGAAGGCATTGTTTAATCTATTGAAACCATAAAAGCTAAATTTCCCCGCATATGATAACATTTTTAACTTTTGTATAAATTTTATTCGCCCATACAGTCCCGCGTCCAGGATTTCTTCAAATTTCGAATTTTCTGTAGTAGAGGCGATAACTACTATTTCGATATTCGCTATTGTGTTTTTTGTCTTTTTCGCCAATATTCTTCAGTGGTCAAACTAAGCCATAAACAAAGCTTCTACGATTGCCACTAGAATAGATGTAAGTTCAGTTGAAACAAGTAAAGAAGTATAAGTTCGGGCGAAACCGAACTTTATATACCTGGTGCAGGTATCAAATATCGTCATTTCAACTTTCTCTAACCTACATTTGCATGATGATGATTTGCAGGGAGGTTTTTGCCGATTTCAAACTTTTTCGATAATTGTGTGAGTGTTAGAGTTAATGAAATAATTGAACCAAGTTTGGTTTAAATCAACCGAGATACACCTTGTAGTCATAAAGTGGGCGGCCCACGCCCAATTCCTATAAGTATATAGCAGTCTTATTCATTGTTAAGATATCGTTGTAGCTACTAACTTGGAGTAAATTAGCGTCCTCAGTTATTGAAATATCGGAGTTTTCGGATGTCTGAAATTTATTGCTATACGGGAAGTGGGTGTAATTTTATGCCGATTTAAATATTTTTCAACGAATTTCTTCCTTGTACCAGAGTTATTAAGTGCACAGAGCTTGGTAAAAAGTGACGAATCACCGAAGTTAACGAGATACACATTTGTGGTCATAAGGGGGCAGCGCCACGCCCATTATCCAAAAATGTATAATACTCTAATTTTGTGCTAAGCGGTTATTGTAATTATCGATTTTAAGTCAATAAGCTTCAGTAGTTACTGATTTATCGCAGTTTTCGTGTTTCTGTAAATTACCGTTATATGGGAGGTGGGCGTGGTTGTTGCCCGATTTCAAAGATTTTCAACAGATTTCTTAGCTCGGGGCAAAACTCGTACCGAGTTTGGGAAGTAATGGTGCAGCGGCTACTGAGATACAGCATTTCATCATAAGTGGGCGGGGTCTCGCCCATTTTCCAAAAGGATAATGAAGAAACTGCTTTATTTTATTGTGAAAGAAGGCCGAAAATGCTCGAAGAAACCAGATTTTTCAATTCTTTTGTCTGGTGGATTCCGCGCCAAAAAACCTTTTGATATTTTGGACTGTCACTTTACATTAGAAATTCTGCCGACTTTATTTTCACTTAGAAAGTTAAACGCTGATTATTTTATCGAATACTGTTTTTATTAACTTCAAAGTAATACAGGGCAAGCGAAGAGAAGCAAGTACAATGCATAAATTGGTGGTCCTTAAATATAAACAACCCTTAATTTCATGTTGTGCGTTTTTAATTTTCATTAACTTAAAGGTTTCTCGGGATTAAGTGAATTTTCATGATTGAGAGAAGAAGATTCGTGTATATTTACGTTGTCCGATAACTTAGAATATGCATGACCCAGATATAATCAAAAATCTGCGAAACCTGAGAAAAATTTTTTTCCGTGGTTTCGTTTTCGGCGATTTGGGTCATATGCTTATAAATTATACAAAAGATGGATGTACTTTAAACTTGATTAGTTTTGTTTATACTCGAGCGCACTTGTGCACAAGGGTATATTAACTTTATTCTGTCCGTCCGTGTACACGAAAACTCGAGCAAAAATTGAGATATTGCAACGAAATTTGGTATGTAGGTTTCCCTTTGCCCAAGGTATGTTGGTCTTGAAAATGGGCGGAATCGGACTGTAACCACGCCCCCTTCCCATATAACGGTATTTTCGAAAAATGCAAACACTACGATATTTCATTAAATATTGTATCCAAATTGTTGAAAATTAGTATGTGAAGTCGAATTTTGGTAAAAATTGTATTACTGTAACTTTTATAAACTTTGAGCAAAGATTTGGAAAGTTGAACTCACTTAATCCGGACGTTCTAAATTCAATGGCATGCCCTGTTTTACCAGATTGGCTCCGGTTTTCGAGATAACGGTACTTGACAATTTGATTAAATTTTAACTATTTTATANGTGGTTTCGTTTTCGGCGATTTGGGTCATATGCTTATAAATTATACAAAAGATGGATGTACTTTAAACTTGATTAGTTTTGTTTATACTCGAGCGCACTTGTGCACAAGGGTATATTAACTTTATTCTGTCCGTCCGTGTACACGAAAACTCGAGCAAAAATTGAGATATTGCAACGAAATTTGGTATGTAGGTTTCCCTTTGCCCAAGGTATGTTGGTCTTGAAAATGGGCGGAATCGGACTGTAACCACGCCCCCTTCCCATATAACGGTATTTTCGAAAAATGCAAACACTACGATATTTCATTAAATATTGTATCCAAATTGTTGAAAATTAGTATGTGAAGTCGAATTTTGGTAAAAATTGTATTACTGTAACTTTTATAAACTTTGAGCAAAGATTTGGAAAGTTGAACTCACTTAATCCGGACGTTCTAAATTCAATGGCATGCCCTGTTTTACCAGATTGGCTCCGGTTTTCGAGATAACGGTACTTGACAATTTGATTAAATTTTAACTATTTTATAAATAACTCCCTCAGTTTTGAAGTTATTTTACTAAAATTTTCGAAATAGGTTAACATTAACATATAGCTCCAATACAACTGATTACTCAGATATGTGTTTTTACGTTATGACTCTAACTTCATATCTGAATAATAAATTGTATGCGTGCTATTTGTTAAATTGAACCTATACTAAATTTTAACCTGTTTAATTGAAGGAGTTAAAACGCAAAACAACGTCTCTGATCAATCAGTTGTATGGGAGCTATATGTTTTAGTGAACCGATTTCGATGATTTTATGGAATAGTTAAGGTAATATTAAAAAACGGTTATGTGCAAAATTTTAGTAAAATATCTTCAAAACTCAGGGACTTTTTTATAAAATAGTTAAATTTAAGCAAAGTTTCAAGTACCGCTATCTCGAAAAGTGGAGCCAATAGGATAAAACTGAGGACGCCATTGAATTTAGAAGACTCCAATTAAGTAAGAGCAACTATCAGAACATTTTTCGAAAAAAAGTTGCTTTGATACCACTCGCGATATATTCTGACTAAAAGAAGGAGAATCATTAAAAGTAGTAAATCAGGGTTTTTACATACTTCTAGAGACAAATTTTTTGAAGCATTTTACGGGTATATGTAATTTTATAAGGACAAGCAGTTATAGAAAGATTTAGATCGTTTCGCCGTATTTTCAAAATGTGCCTTCAATTAAGGTGTTTTTGGAATAAAAATTACGCTCAAAATCGCAGAATATTTTATCTTTAAAAGTTAGTTTATTCTGAAAGCACACCTCTTGCTAAGGTATCAAATTATTCGTAATTGTTTGTAGNTCCCAAACAGTGCTATGGGCATTTGCATCACAGCAGGGGATCCAAGGTATACCACTCCGCCGGCAGTGATCAGTAAGCGCCTTTACTTCAGGTGTCGGGGCTATCTCGTCCTCACCCGGGAAGTACGCGGAGGCAAGTACTGCCTCTTGCACCCCCCTAGGAGTCGGAATTTTGGCCCATACCGGATCGAGATCTGCCGTAATGAACTGTGAANGGATTTAGTAGGATTAATGGATAATCCATTGGTGTCACACCATCTTTGCGTAATGCGCAGGGCTTGTTGCATGCGGTTGGAGATCGTTTCGCCATGCAGCCCTGTTACACAAATTACCAGATCGTCTGCATAGCCTTGTGTTTCAAAGCCATGGTCGTTCAGTAGGAACAGGAGTTCGTCTATAACCATAGTCCACAGAAGAGGAGAGAGTACACCCCCTTGAGGGCAACCTCTTGTGGCTGTAATAGATTCTTTCGTGCCTCCCAGCTCCATCCTGATCTTCCTTGTTTTTAGCATAGAAAGCACCCAATTTCTTATGATGGGGCTCACTCTCTTGCATATCATGGCATCTCTTATTGCTCTGTATGACGTGTTGTCAAAAGCACCTGAAATGTCAATAAAGGCACAAAGGGCTATGTTCTTAGACTCCAGAGCCTTTTCGATTTTCGANTAAAGCCATAGTTTACCACGTTCCCGCGGTGCTTTAGCGTGCCTGCTGATAGCGGGTCCACTGCAATGGTGATTTTCGCCATTTTTGACCTGCGTACTCGATTCAGAATGCGCCAGTCCGGAATTCTCAGGCCGTCATTCTGTGCCTGAAGCAGACTGAGCGCATCCTCGCTGGCAGAGCTGTCCAGCTCCGGGAAAGGTCCCACAAGAATGATGCGGCGAGGTGTTTCTGCCACTTTCATCTTCGCCCCCTTCCATGGAGCCAGCTTCGGAACAGTGTTCTGTATCCACCCCGCGGTCGCAGCATCTCTGCAACTGATGGATAGCCATCCCGAGTGGAAGGTGCATTCCTTGAAGATAGGCTTTACAGCGCTAACTGTGTTGCTCCTGACCGCCCTGAGGATGGCATTTTGGATAGCTCTGAGCTCATCCGTTGACCACACTGTGGTTGGATAGTCCTCTGGGACTAANTCGAATTCTATGTGCATATGGTCCGACATTGATACCTAGCCTGAGACGCGCCAGTTTGTGACAGACGCTGCCATGATCTGACTACTTAGAGTAAGATCTAAGACTTCCCCTCTAATAGCGTTCCTGAACGTTGGTTCATTGCCATGGTTTATAAAATTTATATTATAACTACTTATAAACTCAAGGAGGTACTCACCCCTTTTGTTGGTGTCGGTGCTCTCCCAAACAGTGCTATGGGCATTTGCATCACAGCAGGGGATCCAAGGTATACCACTCCGCCGGCAGTGATCAGTAAGCGCCTTTACTTCAGGTGTCGGGGCTATCTCGTCCTCACCCGGGAAGTACGCGGAGGCAAGTACTGCCTCTTGCACCCCCCTAGGAGTCGGAATTTTGGCCCATACCGGATCGAGATCTGCCGTAATGAACTGTGAAAGAGTGAGAAACGTTAGTTTGTTACTTAATAGCATCGCCGCTCTTGGGCGACAGCTGGCAGCATAGATAATATTACCGTCCTTTATATTAAGGCCT
>NW_016157269.1:16510-19925 GCF_001687245.7 Rhagoletis zephyria | reverse complement strand
AATTGGTTCTTTGGTAGCCTTTTGCCTAGATTAGCATATAGGATTAATTTTTTCCGTTAAGTGGGTCAGAGACCGAACTATTCGAAACAGTCTTATTAATGGTCCAATTTGCTTGCAATTTAGCACGTAGGTAGCTTATTGGCTGCTTTAACATATATGATATGATTGATACTTATTACACAGGCCAACAAAAATGAGAAAAAAATTTATGCAGCAAATGTTAACGCTAATTTTGACAGATTTTTTTGTGCTGATTACGAATCCGTAAGCGAAAAGTTACCATCAGCTCCATATTTTAAGAAAAACCGAGGTCAAATTGTCAGAAAATGGAGTTTTTTGCAATATTTGAGAAGCTCTAGCAAAGAAACAAGGGGTGGTAGAACCTTCCACTTAGGCTTTGATTAAAGCAAGTTCCCGCACCTTTGCTTGATGGTCACTTAGGGCTGGTTTCTCCAACTCAACTTAACTTATTTTAGCTACTTTTGGACTTAAGTCAAAACTTAGCCTACGTTTTACACAGCTTATTCTTGACTGAGTCAAGAAAATTGGCTTAACTAAGTTGAGTTGGAGTAACCAGCCCTTATAGTCATTTTTTGAACAGGAATAACTGATTTCGGGAAGTTTGAGTTCCTACCGCAATTAAGCAAAAGGTGATAGAACCTTCCACCTAGGCTTAAATTAAAGCTAGAACTACAGACTACCATCCCTGAAAGTACTATTCCTGCACCTTGCCCTAATGGTCACCTATACTCATTTACTTTTTATCGTCAAAAATGATGTAAAAGTCGGTGTTAGCTGTTAAATAAANATGTAAAAGTTGGTGTTAGCTGTTAAATAAATGACTATAGGTAACCTTAGGGTCAAGGTGCAGGAATGGTACTTTCAAGGATTGAAGTCAGAAGCCCAAGCCTTAATTCATGCCTAATTGGAAGGTTCTATGACCTTTCGTTTCATTGCTAGAGCTTCTCAAAACGCGATTTTTTTTACACTTTCACCACATTTTTCTCAAAATCTGGAGCTGATGGAAACATTATACTTACGTATTCTTAATCACAAAAAAAAGCCTATTAAAACCAGCTTCAACATTTGCCGCATCAAAATCGGTGTTGCCCTGTGTTACCTACACTAATATATAAAGACAAGCTCCTTCTTTTTATAAGAGGTGATCTCGCGAACGGCTGTACCGATTTTTTGAAATTTTGGACACCTAATGCAGACTTTGGATATATTAAGGGAGCGTGGCATCACCCATGCATTTTTCATACCGTATATCTCTGAAAGTATTTGTGGTAATGTCCTGGAAATTTGTATAGAGATTTTGGGGCTACTGGAAAAGGGAAGTGGTGCTTTCCAAACATATTGTAACCTATCTGTAAATATATACACCCAGAATACAGTGTTTTTTTTCTTTTTCGTAATTAATTTTTTTGTACCAAATTTTGAGTATGCAGTTTTGTAGTTCACTCAATTTTAGTATCATAAAGTGCAAGTTTTTAATGGCTATAAGATACCGTTGATTTTTAAGAATTTTCTTCGCTGATGATGTTGCGCATTTTCTCCGTATAAAGAATTCGTGAGAGTTTTTTTGTATGGGAAAAAATGCCGAAGAGTCTCAGTATGTAAAAGACTTTTTCTGGTGGCTTAACTCCTCCTAAACGACCGAAATGATTTTAATGATAACTTTTANTATGATAACTTAGTGGCGCTGGAACCGAGTTATTGCTAAAAATCCTCGATTCGGAAGCACCAGGGATCAAAGTTAAATTACTCCCGTTAAATCAACCATCAGAACCATTGCGGTCCTTGCTTTACGGTGACTAAACAGAATGTGGATCAATGATACTCACCAGTTTGTAAATTGCCACCAACTATACAATACAGATTCAAGGACGATTCACTATCGAGCCGCAAGGACTTCTTCCCGGTATAACGCTTTCGTCAGGTTATTTAAGACGGCAATGGGGATATGCCTTCTGTCGACCACAAAATCAAACATGAACTTGAGTTGCTGCCGAAAGCGTTGGACCAAATATTTCAATAAAAAAATTAATTTTGGGCGGGACGAAGTTCGCCGGGTCTGCTAGTGATATATAAATAATTCGACAGCCAAGTTCACAAATTAAATAAGAATTAATTCAAGGTGAATTTTATATCTATTGAGGAGTGGGACTTGGCATGTAATATATCGTTAGTATAGTATGGAAAGGGCTCAACTCACATCGTCACTGAAATACAAAAATTCGTAACTAACTAAAAATCCAAAATTACCTTTTTGATTGATTATGATGCATTTCTTCCCCACATCGTTTTAGGCAATAAACAAAATTTAGTTAGTTGTGTTTTTTTTTGCATTTCAGCGACAATGTGAAACAGTATTAACGATACATATGTTGAAAAGTTGCGTTCATTCACCTCAAAAAATATATCGAAACACATTGAGCGCATGGAATGGAACAACAAAACGGATTTGATGGCTTATGGTACCGACAGCGGTGAGTAATTAATTGTGATTGCCTGCGACTAGGAAAAGCCGAGTTCAGCTAACTAATATAAAAAAAAACTTGTTACAAGGTAACCTTTCCAAGAAGTCACCCGGCAACTAAGTAAATATGAGACCTTTATCGTCCGTGATTCCATAATCCAAATTATTATAAAAAACGCGGTACTTTTTTAGCAAAATAACAAGATTTTAAACTAATTCTGCTGGCGCCACGACTTTCAGAATTTTCTTCGAAATTTTCATTCCTAGAAAATAACAATTTATTGCCATATTCACCTGTTCACAACCTCGCTATAAGCGCACATTTTTAAACCAGTCACAGAAGACAGGATTAAAAATGAATTACAAAAACTAAAATCGAGAAACGATGATGACGTAATAGGCTCTCCAAATTCTGAAACAACCAAAAGAATTAGTGCTCCAAATTGGAACATAACGGTGTTTAAACAACGAACTTGCCATGATGATAGATCGTGAAGATGAAAGTCACAGGATATATCCGACATTTGCAAAAAGGAATTGTTGCACCGCAATAAAAAAAGAAATATAACTAAAAGTTTTCTCAACTTGTTGCGTACTGGCCGCAACAAAATAAACATTTGTTTCCCCTTTGTTCTATTTACCTATTTCCTTTCACTCCAGCCGATAGGAGTGAAGTCTGCCGACACTCAAGTGTACATATGTATGTACATACCTAAATAAATAGCAGAATGAGCTCAAGTTGAGCGAAATAGTTGTTTGTCGGTGGAGCGCCACCGCAAAGGAGAAAACGGTGCCGACCGAGGGTAAGAATGTAGGAATGAGAGATGACGCGAAAGACCGTAGTAGGGGTGTCGCCTTTGCTCTCACCTANTGCGGCACTTTTGTTGTCCGCTGTATGATGGCAATGGCAANTCCATGGTGTTGTTTGTGTGC
>NW_016157269.1:14024-16500 GCF_001687245.7 Rhagoletis zephyria | reverse complement strand
CNANTTCGCTTCTAGAATGATCGGGCCGGCGCCAATTGATCGGGCACCAACAACACCGGCGCTGANACTCCAACGGTTTGCGTACCGGTGCGTAGGTTGCGGCCTGGCTCGCGACTGCGTGCCGGGGCAGTTCTAAGCGAGCTTTGAGAAAGGCAAGACCCTTATTGCGAGCGCGAGTGCTTTCATACCTAGTAGCCCAGTAAAATTAGATAAATCTGTTTAGTGCGAGGTGTTTAAAATTGAATAAAAATTCGGTAAGTGCCAGGCGAGGCACTTAGATTGCAGTAGCAGCAGCGATTAGTTTCGAGGAGCAGCGCCAGTCGAGGCGTGGTGAAGTCGGCACCGGATTTGGGAGCCATATTCCCGAGGAGCACCCCTGCGGTCGGAACGCCCACCGACCGCCGATAAGTATCGTTTTATTTTGTTGTGTCGTGTATTTAGGGGTTATTGTTGTCGGCAGGCTTCCTCTTATTGTGTTTCCCTTTCCGATCCTGTTTAGCATCCTGCACCCTGAGCCCAGTCATACAGGCGGGTTAAAGATATCCCCGGCAGCACGGGCGGTAGTGCGAGTGGGTTCGTAACCTTTTGGTTGGACCTCACCTCGGGTGCGCCCCAAAAACAAGGTTTTGTCTTTTTAAATCTTCGTGTTTAAAAATTTTCTGTTTAGCTAAAATTTTCGACCCACCCTATTATTACGTACATATATATATATTAGTTGGTGCCGTTTGGTATTTTTGTCGTTGTTGTCCCTAGCTAGATTTTGTTTGTTGGGTATTTGGATTGCGTGTATATTGTCCCTTGCAAGCAACCCCGCCGTCTCCACTGAGCCAGCCGGTTGCTTGGAATTTTTCTTGTCATCTCCCTTTTGTGCGTGCATTTGTTTATTTCGTTTGGCCCCCTTGTGTTGTTGTTGCGCACGGTAAGTGCATTTATTTGGGACATTAGGTAGGTCGGCTTTTGTAAACAAAAGGTAAGGTGACAAACTGATGCAGTGTCAATCGAAAAGAATTTACAATTTTGTCAAGTTTCAAGTTTTTTAAGTTTGTCCCCTCGAGCGAGTAGTTATTTAGTGGCGCAGGTTTGATTTGCGACCCGTTACGAAACAGGCTGTAATCCGAAAAGGCTCTCTTTCTTAAATACAATGTTCAAATTTCTTAATTGAAGTACTAAATAAAAAAAAAAAATTAAAAATTAATAACTTTTAAATTTTTATTTACCTAAATCCCCCAATGTGCTCACCAAATTTATTTCTTAAAAATATTTGGCATTCACATTCGCATCCGCGGATGTTAGCTTTTAAACATCCGTATACGCATTCGCATATCTAAAATTCTACATTCGCAACATCCCTAGTTTTAAACAAATTAATGTATAGAATTAATAATAATAGTCGTGCCGTCAAGTTTAAATAGCGGCAAATCAGCCCTTCAAAATTTTCTGCTGGGCTATGCGTTACAGCTTCGCAAATTTTACCTCTACCGAAACGAAAGATGTATAAATAATGTGACCAACTATTTCATAGCTCAAAGAAGTACAGGTTAGGTTGGGTTAAGTTAACGCTTCATATTCCACAGCTGATAAAAAGGGATAAGTTGAAATTCCTAGTCTCGCCGCATGAATACCAATCGCACCATGGCCTGTCAGAACCCCCATCACTAGCTCTTGAGAGGTAACGTGTTTAAAGTGTCCTATAAAACCATTTTCTGCAGCAGAGAAACGTCTTCTTTTCCTATTTTATATCACAAAAGAACCCGGTTCCCCTTAGCCCAATAGCAGTTCGTACTGCGACAATTCTGTCTGCCTCTGAAGTGACATTGTGAAAGGCCCCCTTCATATCGAATAAGGCCCCTACTGCATAATCTTTATGCGTGAAGGCTTCCGCTGACCACTTTACCAATGTGTGCAAGGCGGTATTCACCGACCTTTTCTTGCAATAAGCATATTGAGCTCTTGAAAGACAGACACGAGGAATCGCGTTTCTTATGTAAAGGTCTATCAGTCTCCCTAGCATTTTAAGCAAAAACGAAGAGAGACTGATGGGCCTAAAATCCCTAGGGGAAACATGAGAGCCTTTTCCGGCCTTCGGGATGAACGCAACACTGATTACACTCCAAGCCTTCGGGATGTACCCGGTCCTCACGCAGTTCGCATAAATAGGATCCAACCAATTGCACGACGCCTTCAGAGCCCTTTGCAGCTGCGCAGGTATGATGCCATCGGTCCTCGGCAACTTTAATGGTTTGAACGAACGATCTTCCAGAAGATCGGAGAAGTACAGAATTTTGGGGGAGATTCTGAAAAAAGTTAGCGACAATTTTCGAATCGCTTTTTGATGCAATAAGATTTATGTCATGCGTCAAAAGGTGCGAAAGCGATCCGAAAATTGTCGCTAACTTGTTACAAAATCTCCCTCCTGAAGTAAAAAATACCGTAAAGAAGTACATTTGACTGTACTTCGAAGTACGAAGTACAAGAG
>NW_016157269.1:10469-13999 GCF_001687245.7 Rhagoletis zephyria | reverse complement strand
ACATTTTCACCAACAGTTCACGTTCATGATTTTCATTGACGCATTTATCTTCTAATACTACGGTTTGTTGGTTGTCAGAATGCATATTTCCGTTGCCGTCTTAAATAACTTAGCAAAAGTGTATATGTAAAGATTGCGTTTGAAAGGCGCCACGCCCCCTTTTCAAATAGCTTCAATTTTCTCTAAGAGTATGGGATTGATTTCATATGTATACATATCTCCATACTATGTTCGAGTACTCTACCATGAACACTTCCGGGGATATGCAGTATACAAAATTCGGGTTGTATGGGAAGTGCCACGCCTCTTTTTCAACAGCTCCAATTCTTCTTTATGACTATGCGATTGATTTTATATATGAATACCAAGTTCCAGTACTCTATTATGAATACTTCCAGAGATATGCAATATGAAAAATTCGTTTTTTATGGGACATGCCATGCCCCCTGCACCTAGCGGTATGAAATATACTTTACATCCGATTCTCATACCTACCATATATACACAAGAAATTTCATAAAGAGCGGTCGAGCCATTTAGGGGGCATTCGACCACAAACACCGTGACACGAGATCATCGAAAACAAACTAGAATAAAAAATGTTGTATATGTTGCGAAAAGTTCACTGTGCCAATACTTTTTTTCGTCACTGTATGTACATCATAACTAAAGGAAGCAAGAACGATAGAATACAAGATTGCGCATTCCCGCAGAACGACATTTGTGGCAATGGGCAAAAAAAGAATATGGCGAAGAACAATGAGTTGACAGTTGTGAAGTTTCAGTGAGAAACCTTATTTTCATTTGGCAAATGTATAAATATCATTTGTAAAACCATTTTAAACGATATTTAAAAAATATTAATAACAAAATACCAAAAACAGTGGTTGTGGTGAAAGTGTTAATGTGTAATATTGCACCTAAAGTTGAACAAAGTGTTAAAAACTTTAGTACCGGCATAAATATACCCGGCCTGTCCAATGTGCAATCTCCATTTTGGAGCATACATGAAATGCATGACAAATGCTTTGGTGAGATTCCAAAAACACATTGCTGCTGGGAAGGCACGCACCCTGGGCGAGGTGCATCGCGGGAACACTGTCACAGATTACCTAACGCGGGAGCGTGAGCGCGGCATAACGATATGCAGCTCGGCGGTCGCTTTCAACTGGCGTAGACACAAGTGGGTTGCACTAAAAAACTGGAAAGACCCAGATTTATATCTGGCACTCAAGCATCATTCCCCAAAATCTCTTTGGGGAATTTACATATATATGTAACAGCATATAAACAATAACAACCAAAGTTGATAAAAAATTTTATGTTCTTTTATTTTTATAATAAATGTTTTAGACATATAGGCGCATATTCATAGTCATATTTAGTACTCAACTAAGTCGAAACTATTCTAAGTCACAACTAAAGCTATTCATAGTCGCCTTAGTTTCGACTTTTCTGGCTAAGTACCAACTTAAAATTTAGTTTCGGCTGCAGCTGCAACTAAGTCGTAACTAGGAAGAAGTATTTTATCAAATTAAGGGAAAACAGACGAAATATGTAAAAATTAAGTTGGTAGAGGGTGATTTTGATAATATTGAATAATCTCCAATTAAAATTTACAAAGATCGATCCATTTTAATCGGAAGGTGAAATTAAATGCGTATTGCAATTCGAATAAAGCTACATCATAATTTTATAATTGGAATAACTTAGATACATTTTCAAATAATAAGTCTGTTTCACGCTAGTTCTTTTAAAGTAAATTTGTGCATAACATTTAGATATCTACAGTTTGTATGTTTCACAGCATGCTTTCGATAAACATCGACTTCACATCACTGCGGTTGTTCTGGCTATTTCATACAATTAACAAGAAAATGATACCTTATTCTTTTGCATAATCATACAATGAAAATAAAAATTACATAAACGGATGATCAAACTTGATATTATTTAATAAAAATTAATTTTCCAAAATATCGTAAAGAAAAATCGATACATTTTCACACTCGTTTTGCTATATCGTAAACTAAGTCGAAACTACTTAGTAGAAGTCTGAAATGCGACTATGAATAGAGGTAAATTTTAAGTTGGTACTTAAATTTAAAGTGCAACTTTGTTAGTTTCGACTTATTTGCTGGACTATGAATACGCGCCATAGACTTCACTGTGGAAGTGAAGCAGTCGCTGCACGCGGTAGACGGTGTTATTGTAGTGTTACATGGCACATCTGGCGTCGAAGCACAAACAATCACTGTATGGACACAACCTGAAAAACATAGTTTGCCCCAACTTGCATTTGTTAATAATTGGATGTAAAACCTATTTGATTACAGTCGCCATTGAAGGATGATAAGGGCAATTTGAATACGTGTGTTTATAACTTTATAATAAAAAAGATATATACAGGATGTCCCAGAAGTAACGTGCCAAACTTTAGGGGAAGGTAGGTGGGGGGTGAGGTCCCTGATAAACAAAAAATTTTCAGGAAAAAGTGTCACCGTTTTTGAAATATTACATTTTTTTTTATTTAAAAAAATCGTGCCTTTTCATGTATTTTCTTTACCTACATCTACAAACTAAAATAAAAAAATACTTCCAGATAGTTGCTTCTCCATACTCAAATGCAATGTAGTTAAAATATATTAAGGAACCATCATAAAATTATGACTATTTTGGCATTTTTAACCTTTTGATATTTTCTTCCCCAACTTTGACTACCTCTGATGAAAAAAAATGTACTGAGCCATGATTCAATGATAGAAAGGTTTTGTAATAAAAAAGTCTGCTCGCTCCCACACATAAAATCGGCTCCTTTACTTGTGCAGAATGTTGCTTACTCTATAGTTTCTAGTGATATTAGTAGTAAAACCAAAAATTCTTCATACTAAATATTCGTTGGCATCACCTTCGTTTGCGTAATTTTCTAGAGCATATGTAGAATAACGACCGTTTAGCTATAAAATAACCAAACGATGATTTCAACGATACCAAAATTATTTGGCGCAGGTAAAAAATAAAGAATATATAAGAGGTTTATTTGTATTTTTTATTATCACTAAATTGTTGAAACCCAAAAGTAGATCATGATAAAATATGTAATATCGAATTAAAGATAATAACTTGTACTTTCTAAATAATATAAATTTCTTTACCATTAATTATGCAGTTTTTTTTCAAAAAAGATTATTTCATGAAAAAATAACATTTGTTCGTTTTTTAGTGGTTTTGTTTTATAAATACAAGAAGCTATAAATTATGAGACAAATATATATCTTTATGGTGGCGTCATTAGTTTTTTTTATCGGTTATACCTACAGTTCGTAAGATATTAATATTTAAAAAATTTAAAAACTGAACTTTAACCNGTTTTGGGAAAACCCTCCGGTGGGCCAGGGGCCGATCTATTCGAAAAAATCGTATTTATGGTCCGATTTGCTTAAAATTTGGTACGTGGTTAGCATTTTGCCTAGATTAGAACATAGGATGCTTTTTTTCCGGGAAGTGGATCAGGGACCGATCTATTCGAA
>NW_016157269.1:3636-9808 GCF_001687245.7 Rhagoletis zephyria | reverse complement strand
TTCCGGGAAGTGGACCAGGGACTGATCTATTCGAAAAAATCGTATTTATGGTCCGATTTGCTTAAAATTTGGTACCTAGGTAGCTTTTTGCCTAGATTATCACATAGGATGCTTTTTTCCGGGAAGTGGACCAGGGACCGATCTATTCGAAAATATCGTATTTATCGTCCGATTTGCTTAAGACTTGGTGCGTAGGTAGGTTTTTGCCCAGATTAGCATATAGGATATTTTTTTCCGGGAAGTGGACCAGGACCGATCTATTCGAAAAAATCGACGTTATGGTCCGATTTGCATAAATTTTGGTACGTAGTTAATTTTTGCCTAGATTAGCATATAAGATTATTTTTTTCCGGGTAGTTTCACTTCTTCTTCTTATCGGCCATGTTAGCTATCTGCAGAAAACGTGCTTCGTATTTTTTGTTGTACCAACTTTTTCAAAAAAAAGTTCAGCTTTTGACGTTGGAAAAATAAAACAAATGAAAGTCAAGCATATAAATAGAGAATTTGTCTAATATTTTTAAATCATTTTCTTCATAACTGCTGCTTCCGTGGATATTGCAACACACGGAATAGATGTAATAATGCAGCTATAGAAGCCACCTCATACCACAGAATTTATCGGTCGCCTATTTAAATAGTAGGGCTCGCTTGAAATATGTACATGAAGATGTATGGAGTTGGTACACTACACAAACTTAATCCCTCCGACCAATTAGTTGTGGTGCAATGGAAAGACTAGCAGCCCAACTAAATTGGCGGCCGATAAAGTCCGTGGTGTGCGATGGATCTAAACATTTTAAACAAGAAATATTGCAGTCACATTTTCGTTTTTAGGATTTATATTCATGTGATTAGCAGTGGCAAGAATGTATGTATTAAATACGTATACCTATATATACATTTACTCAATACTTGGTCTGGCATCACTGTTTGAGCATGGATGTGCTCAGCTCACTGTTGCCAAGGTCGTGCATTTTGCACTAAATTTTGTGCTTTTGGGAAAACANAGTCGTGCATTTTGCACTGAATTTAGTGCTTTTGGGAAACCAAAAAGCCAAAATAATTGGAATTCCATTCTTGGTGCGTTATTTAGTGATGCTTTTTTAATTTAAGCACACCGAATGCATAGGTACATACAAGTGTATGTATGTATGTACATACTATACACTTATATTCTACATTAAGAAGGAATTCATTTNTGAAAGTCAAGCATATAAATAGAGAATTTGTCTAATATTTTTAAATCATTTTCTTCATAACTGCTGCTTCCGTGGATATTGCAACACGCGGAATAGATGTAATAATGCAGCTATAGGAGGCACCTCATACCACAGAATTTATCGGCCNTTTAAACAAGATATATTGCAGTCACATTTTCGTTTTTAGGATTTATATTCGTGTGATTAGCAGTGGCAAGAAAGTTTTAATACATACGTATACCTATATATACATTTACTCAAAACTTGGTCTGGCATCACTGTTTGAGCATGGATGTGCTCAGCTCACTGTTGCCAAAGTCGTGCATTTTGCACTNCTATATATACATTTACTCAATACTTGGTCTGGCATCACTGTTTGAGCATGGATGTGCTCAGCTCACTGTTGCCAAGGTCGTGCATTTTGCACTAAATTTTGTGCTTTTGGGAAAACAAAAAGCCAAAATAATTGGAATTCCATTCTTGGTGCGTTATTTAGTGATGCTTTTTTAATTTAAGCACATCGAATGCATAGGTACATACAAGTGTATGTATGTATGTACATACTATACACTTATATTCTACATTAAGAAGGAATTCATTTACTGAATAAAATGTGAGGAATAGGTAAATTAAATATGTTTGCGTTGTTGTAAATGTATTTAAATTAATTTATTAATAAAAACGTGAGGAAATGGATATGTATATACACTTTTTACTGAATCGAAAAAATTATTAAGCATGATAATCAAAACTTGGCGCTTTTGTTTTGGAAAATTGGCTTTTACTAGTGCCCTGATGCCACACTGGTTCAGTTGTCGAAAAAGTACACATACATACACGCATTTTTAATTGAAAAGAAGTGTGTAGTGGTTAATATGTATACGTTGCCATCTCCGTACAGCTCACTTNATATGTATGTATGTACATACTATACACTTATATTCTACATTAAGAAGGAATTCATTTACTGAATAAATTAAATATGTTTGCGTTGTTGTAAATGTATTTAAATTAATTTATTAATAAAAACGTGAGGAAATGGATATGTATATACACTTTTTACTGAATCGAAAAAATTATTAAGCATGATAATCAAAACTTGGCGCTTTTGTTTTGGAAAATTGGCTTTTACTAGTGCCCTGATGCCACACTGGTTCAGTTGTCGAAAAAGTACACATACATACACGCATTTTTACTTGAAAAGAAGTGTGTAGTGGTTAATATGTATACGTTGCCATCTCCGTACAGCTCACTTCACCTCGCCTAGCACACTCGCGTGCTCGCAGTTTGCCCGCGAGTCGACTGCGTGCACCTCTCCTGTGCATCCCTAATGTAGTTGATGGTTTCCAGTGTAGGTTTTGGGTTTCACACCGTAGATGTCTAGTCAGTGGAAGGTGTTGTGCAATTTCTCCATACAAAAAATAATTGAGTAGTCCACTTGCAAACAGCGTTATGTGATTTTATAATAGAAAGCCATAAATTTGAAAAAACGACTACGACAACAAGNGCTGTGCATCCCTAATGTAGTTGATGGTTTCCAGTGTAGGTTTTGGGTTTCACACCGTAGATGTCTTGTCAGTGGAAGGTGTTGTTCAATTTCTCCATACAAAAAATAATTGAGTAGTCCACTTGCAAACAGCGTTATGTGATTTTATAATAGAAAGCCATAAATTTGAAAAAACGGCTACGACAACAAGTAACATTTCAATTTAATCTTTTTTAATATTACCTGAAAATTTGGATAAATAAGAGCCTTATAAAATGATAACATAACATAACACGACATAAGACAACATAAGTCTATACGACCTTAAGCAGTTTTCTAAGTTAATCCGAAGATGGTTATTTTTGAAAATTTATAAATAAGTATGATAGCGACTTTTAGAAGAAGAAATAACATTTGATGCTATTTTTTCAGAATATAAAAAGATGTTGCACTGTGTTGTTAGTGGACATGAAACTACTTTAAATACTGGTACGCAATCCACCAAAAACTAAAAATCGAAAAAATTTTACATAGCGCACTTTGCAAGAGGATTACTCAATTGTGGAAAATACTTTGTATGGAAGAACCTGCGTAAAAAAATTGCCAAAAAACAACACGACTTCAAACTTGCACTTTTTATAAAAAAAAATCTGAATAGAAACTTGCAGATCTTATTTTTATGGTTTTTGGTGTAGTTAGTATGAACTAAATATATGAACTATAAAAAACGAGCAGACCCAGCGTCCCGCCCAAACTTAATTTTTTTGTATTGAAGTATTTTGGTCCCACATTTTCACCAACAGTTCACGTTCATGATTTTCAGTGACGCATTTATCTTCTAATACTACGGTTTGTTGGTTGTCAGAATGCATATTTCCGTTGCCGTCTTAAATAACTTAGCAAAAGTGTATATGTAAAGATTGCGTTTGAAAGGCGCCACGCCCCATTTTCAAATAGCTTCAATTTTCTCTAAGAGTATGGGATTGATTTCATATGTATACATATCTCCATACTATGTTCGAGTACTCTACCATGAACACTTCCGGGGATATGCAGTATACAAAATTCGGGTTGTATGGGAAGTGCCACGCCCCTTTTTCAACAGCTCCAATTCTTCTTTATGACTATGCGATTGATTTTATATATGAATACCAAGTTCCAGTACTCTATTATGAATACTTCCAGAGATATGCAATATGAAAAATTCGTTTTTTATGGGACATGCCATGCCCCCTGCACCTAGCGGTATGAAATATACTTTACATCCGATTCTCATACCTACCATATATACACAAGAAATTTCATAAAGAGCGGTCGAGCCATTTAGGGGGCATTCGACCACAAACACCGTGACACGAGATCATCGAAAACAAACTAGAATAAAAAATGTTGTATATGTTGCGAAAAGTTCACTGTGCCAATACTTTTTTTCGTCACTGTATGTACATCATAACTAAAGGAATGGGCAAAAAAAGAATATGGCGAAGAACAATGAGTTGACAGTTGTGAAGTTTCAGTGAGAAACCTTATTTTCATTTGGCAAATGTATAAATATCATTTGTAAAACCATTTTAAACGATATTTAAAAAATATTAATAACAAAATACCAAAAACAGTGGTTGTGGTGAAAGTGTTAATGTGTAATATTGCACCTAAAGTTGAACAAAGTGTTAAAAACTTTAGTACCGGCATAAATATACCCGGCCTGTCCAATGTGCAATCTCCATTTTGGAGCATACATGAAATGCATGACAAATGCTTTGGTGAGACTCCAAAAACACATTGCTGCTGGGAAGGCACGCACCCTGGGCGAGGTGCATCGCGGGAACACTGTCACAGATTACCTAACGCGGGAGCGTGAGCGCGGCATAACGATATGCAGCTCGGCGGTCGCTTTCAACTGGCGTAGACACAAGTGGGTTGCACTAAAAAACTGGAAAGACCCAGATTTATATNTCACGCTAGTTCTTTTAAAGAAAATTTGTGCATAACATCTAGATATCTACAATTTGTATGTTTCACAGCATGCTTTCGATAAACATCGACTTCACATCACTGCGGTTGTTCTGGCTATTTCACACAATTAACAAGAAAATGATACCTTATTCTTTTGCATAATCATGCAGTGAAAATAAAAATTTTATTATTTAATAAAAATTAATTTTTCCAAAATATCGTAAAGAAAAATCGATAAATTTTCACACTCGTTTTGCTATATCGTAAACTAAGTCGAAACTACTTAGTAGAAGTCTGAAATGCAACTATGAATAGAGGTAAATTTTAAGTTGGTACTTAAATTTAAGTTGCAACTTTGTTAGTTTCGACTTAGTTGCTGGACTATGAATACGCGCCATAGACTTCACTGTGGAAGTGAAGCAGTCGCTGCACGCGGTAGACGGTGTTATTGTAGTGTTACATGGCACATCTGGCGTCGAAGCACAAACAATCACTGTATGGACACAACCTGAAAAACATGGTTTGCCCCAACTTGCATTTGTTAATAAAGGGGATCGTCCGGATGCAGATTTCATGGCCTGCGTGCGTGACTTGCCGCAGAAATTGGATGTAAAACCTATTTGATTACAGTCGCCATTGAAGGATGATAAGGGCAATTTGAATACGTGTGTTTATAACTTTATAATAAAAAATATATATACAGGATGTCCCAGAAGTAACGTGCCAAACTTTAGGGGAAGGTAGGTGGGGGGGTGAGCTCTCTGATAAACAAAAAATTTTCAGGTAAAAGTGTCACCGTTTTTAAAATATTTACATTTTTTTTAATAAAAAAAAAATCGGGCCTTTTCATGTATTTTCTTTAACTGCATCTAAAATCCAGGCTATACTTAGTAAATTTTTTATGTAGAATACTTCAAGATAGTTGCTTCTCCATACTCTAATGCAATGTAGTTAAAATATATTAAAGAACCATCATAAAATTATGACTATTTGGCATTTTTAACCTTTTGATATTTTCTTCCCCAACTTTGACTACCTCTGGTGAAAAAAATGTACTGAGCCATGATTCAATAATAGAAAGGTTTTGTAATAAAACAGTCTTCTCGCTCCCACACATAAAATCGGCTCCTTTACTTGTGCAGAATGTTGCTTACTCTATAGTTTCTAGTGATATTAGTAGTAAAACCAAAAATTCTTCATACTAAATATTCGTTGGCATCACCTTCGTTTGCGTAATTTTCTAGAGCATATGTAGAATAACGACCGTTTAGCTATAAAATAACCAAACGATGATTTCAACGATACCAAATTTATTTGGCGCAGGTAAAAAATAAAGAATATATAAGAGATTTATTTGTATTTTTTATTATCACTAAATTGTTGAAACCCAAAAGTAGATCATGATAAAATATGTAATATCGAATTAAAGATAATAACTTGTACTTTCTAAATAATGTTAATTTCTTTACCATTAATTATGCAGTTTTTTTAAAAAAAGGTTATTTCATGAAAAAATAACATTTGTTCGTTT
>NW_016157269.1:0-585 GCF_001687245.7 Rhagoletis zephyria | reverse complement strand
CGCACCTTTGCTTGATGGTCACTTAGGGCTGGTTTCTCCAACTCAACTTAACTTATTTTAGCCACTTTTGGACTTAAGTCAAAAGTTAGCCTACGTTTTACACATCTTATTCTTGACTGAGTCGAGAAAATTGGCTTAACTAACTTCAGTTGGAGTAACCAACCCTTATAGTCATTTGTTAAACAGGAATAACTGATTTCGGGAAGTTTGAGTTCCTACCGCAATTAAGCAAAAGGTGATAGAACCTTTCACCTACGCTTAAATTAAAGCTAGAACTACAGACTACCATCCCTGAAAGTACTATTCCTGCACCTTGCCCTAATGGTCACCTACACTCATTTACTTTTTATCGTCAAAAATGATGTAAAAGTCGGTTTTAGCTGTTAATTAATTGACTATAGGTAACCTTAGGGTCAAGGTGCAGGAATGGTACTTTCAAGGATTGAAGTCAGAAGTCCAAGCCTTAATTTAAGCCTAAGTGGAAGGTTCTATGACCTTTCGTTTCATTGCTAGATCTTCTCAAATATAGCAAAAACCGCGATTTTTTTACACTTTCACCACATTTTTCTCAAAATCTGGAGCTGA
>NW_016157268.1:365138-412746 GCF_001687245.7 Rhagoletis zephyria | reverse complement strand
ACTCCCAATAGCCCTCATTTTAGCAGATTAACAAGTGGTCAGGCTCAACAAAAAGTGACTCCTATGGAGATTGATCCCAGCCTTTCTAAGCTCAGGCATCCTACCCAACAAGCATTGCCCTTCTCTCGTAATCACCCGACCTACCCTTCAGGCAGGACTCCATTTGGGAATCCGCTCCCAACCAGTGCCACTGCCACGAATGCAAAGAGACCACACGGTAGCGACCAATTTAATTACAATAAGTTACAACGAATCAATACCCTAAACCAGTGCGCGAATGATGACGTTGAAGGAGCCTACACAGATTCTGATGCTTATGACGAAAAGGTGTCAGACGAGGGAGCTTACAATCGTGATGACGTGGTACCGGAGGTACCAAGCGATGAAATAAATTTTTTAGAGTAACGTCCCTGCTACCATACGTTACCAGGAAGTTCAAAGGAAAACCAGTAAAATTTTTAATCGACAGTGGTGCCTCTAAAAACTATGTAAGAGATTGTGATTGGCAGGGTGTAAAAGCGTTAACATCTCCCTTCTTAGTGAAATCTATTCATGGCACCAATCGCGTTACGCGGAAGTGCACTATTAATATTTTTAACACCAATTCTGAGTTTTTCCTCCTATCCACACTTGAAACATTCGACGGTATAATCGGTTATGACCTTTTACGCAAAATCGGTGCTAACCTTGACGTTAATAAAGGCGTCCTTTCATACAAAACTGGTTTAGAAAATTTACAACATCTCCACTGTAAGGATGTTAACAATATTATACTGAAACCATACATTGACGAGCTGAAAAGTAAGTATGCTGCAGTTTTCTCTAACCCCGAGGAATCCCTTCCTTACAATACGAATATTGTGGCAACCATTAGAACAACAGACAATGAAGCAGTGTATTCGAAATCATATCCCTACCCAATGGCAGCGTCCGAATTCGTAAATAAAGAAATTGATAACCTTTTACGAAATGGCATTATCAGACCTTCCAGGTCTCCATACAATAGCCCTATATGGGTAGTCCCTAAAAAAGGATTATCCGAATCTGGTGAAAAGAAAATGCGAATGGTCATAGACTTTAAAAAACTCAACGAAAAGACTATCAATGATAGATACCCTATCCCTGACACTTCCGTTATATTAGCAAATTTGGGTAAATCCTCAATTTTCACAACAATAGACCTTAAATCTGGTTTCCACCAGATAAAATTAGCTGAAAAAGACAGGGAGAAAACAGCATTTTCCGTAAACAACGGAAAGTACGAGTTTTGTAGACTGCCGTTTGGGCTGAAAAATGCCCCTAGTGTTTTCCAGCGTGCCATCGATGATGTACTGAGGGAAGAAATAGGGAAAACATGTCACGTCTACATTGATGACATAATCGTATTTTCCCAGGATTATGAAACTCACTTCCACGACGTCAGCCGCGTCTTTCAGAAATTATATTTAGCAAATATGAGGGTTTCATTAGAGAAGACCCAATTCTTTAAAACCGAGGTAGAATTTCTCGGATTCGTAGTTTCCCAAAGCGGCATTAAAACGTCAAAAGACAAGGTTCAGGACATTGTAAATTATGAGGTTCCGCAGACACTTCGCGCGTTGCGATCTTTCCTCGGGTTATCAGGTTACTATAGGCGTTTCATTAAGGAATACGCATCAATAGCGAAACCGCTAACCAAATACTTACGAGGAGAAAACGGGACAGTGAGCACCACACTTTCAAAAAAAACCAATATTGAATTCGATGAAGAAGCTTACAGTGCTTTCAAGAAAATAAAAGACATTTTGTCATCCGAGGATGTGCTTCTCCTTTACCCCGATTATCAAAAACCTTTTGATTTAACAACGGACGCCTCCTCTCATGCCCTAGGAGCAGTTCTATCTCAAGGAGGCCGACCCATTACTATGATTTCCCGTACACTGACAAAAACCGAGGAGAATTACGCTACTAATGAGCGAGAATTACTCGCTATTGTTTGGGCTTTACAAAAGCTCAGAAACTACCTTTACGGTGCAAGAGACCTCAACATTTTTACTGACCACCAACCCTTGACCTTTTCAATTTCAGATAAGAACCCGAACTCGAAATTAAAACGTTGGAGATCATTTGTAGGAGAATTCTCCCCTAGATTTCATTATAAACCAGGAAAGGAGAATGTAGTCGCTGACGCGCTGTCGAGGCAACATATCAATGCTCTAAGCACAGGCCGATCTGATGAGACTATTCATAGTGAGGAATCCTCGACAATGGTGATTAAAACAGTCAAAAATCCCATTAATTGCTTCATGAACCAAATAATTCTTGAAGATGGGGACAACGAATCCGTAACTACAAAAATTCTTTTCAAATCTCAGATCAGGCATCACGTAATTTTCAATAAACTTGAAAGACTCCCCCAACTTAATAAAAAGTTGCGTAAATCCTAACAGGGTCAACGCATTGCTATGTGAACTTCCTGTACTAAGAAAAATTCAAAACGAGATAATTTTAAGCTTCCCTTCAGTCAAATTCGTTTACACGAATCATCAAGTAACCGACATTTTTAACAAGGACGACCAGGTAGAGATTTTGCAGTCAGAGCATAACAGAGCCCACCGTTCACTGAAAGAAAACATTAATCAAGTTCTTAGGGACTACTACTTTCCCAATATTTCTAAAATCTTAAAAGGCATTATTTCTTCATGTAAAATATGTAAAGAGGCAAAGTATCAGCGACATCCACCCAATCCAGGAATAGGCGAAACCCCCATTCCAAGTAGGCCCGGCGAGACTTTGCACATAGACATTTATTCAACCGACAAGAAATACTACCTAACGTGCATAGATAAGTTCTCCAAGTTTGCTATAGTTCGCTCGATTCCGTCAAGATCGATAATAGATTTGAAGGAACCCATAATCCAAATCATGAATTTTTTCAAGGACAGAAAATACCTCATCTGCGACAACGAAAAATCTTTGAACTCAAACACAATAAAGGCTTTATTGCAAGACCACTTCAATGTTTCCATTTACACAACTCCCCCGCACCATAGTACAACAAATGGTCAGGTGGAGAGATTTCATAGCACGCTCACGGAAATAGGCCGCTGCATTAAGCTGACCCAGGGCTTGAATGACACTAATGACCTTATTCTGCTCTCCACTTACAAGTACAATAGGACAATTCATTCTGTGACGAAGCAACGACCAATCGATATCATTCATCACACCGTACAAGTATTCCATGATGAAATACGAGAGAGATTAATAAGCAAACAACATAATGACCTCAAAAGCCGTAACGGAAACTGCCTGACGAAATCTTACCATCCGGGTGACAAAGTCTTTGTTAAAACCAATAAGAGGATAGGCAATAAGTTTACTAAATTATATTTAGAGAAAACAGTTGCTAAGGATTTAGGCACAACAGCTCTAATTGACGGCAAGCGAGTTCACAAAGCAAATCTTAGATGACCTTTTTCTCCCTATTTCCAGCATCCTCTGACAATGATTCTGATTATGGCGGCCATTGGGTCGGAAGGAAAAATATTGAATTACACGAGCGCGGCTTACATCGAGATTTTAAACGGAGAAGTGGCAACCTTTTCCCAGTACGATTACCTCATTCATCATCAAAACCTGACATACTACGAAACTATTGCCAAAGACACACAAAGCTTACTAGACTCATTTCCGCAATCACACATCAGGAAACTACTACAACTGGACGCAGACCAAATTCTACGATTACTGGATTCACTAAATATTCACCATCGCCATGCCAGAAGTATCAATTTCTTGGGTACTGCTTTAAAATACATTGCAGGCACCCCCGATTTTGATGATTTTACGCAAGTATCTACCAGAGAAGAGGCGTTGATAGAATCTAATAATCGGCAGATTTTCATTAATACCCAAACTCAGATAAAAATAAATCAAATGACTGACACCATTAACAAGTTACTTAACTTAACGAAGAAACGTGAACTTAACACCGAACATCTTTTCGAAGTTGTATCATCCAGAAATAGACACATTATAGACGAGCTTGAGACAATTATCTATTCAGTTACTTTAGGTAAACTACAAATAATAAATCCGATTTTGTTAAATAATAAGGAATCTGATAAACTCATTACCAAAGGGCACTCTACCAATATTTCTATTAGTGATCTGTTAACGGCTTCAGAGCTGAAAATCTTGCAAAATAACGAGAATATTTATTTTATAATCAAATACCCTATCATAAGCCAAATATGCAACAAACTTATAGTCAGGCCAGTTATTCACAGTAAGAAGACGCTAATGTTAGAAGCCACTATGGTAGCAGAATGTAGTAACCAACATCACCAACTAAATAACTGTAAAGAAACAGCATCGAAAGCAATTTGTCGAGTTGCAAACACAACCAGCTCATGCCTACTGAACCTATTGAATCGTCAACCCGCTGCATGCAAGTCCATACCAGCTGACCACATTGCCCCTCTGGAGGAAATTGACGATGGATTGGTGATCGTCAACGATGAAGCAGTTGAAGTGCGCGAAGACAGTTTTCCACAAATAAAAATTAAAAATACCTTCCTTATATCATTCAAAGAAAACGCCAACATTAATAATATTAGCTACACGAACTGGAAGAGAACTGTTCGCTCCTACCCGAGAGCCGCACCAGCCCAAATACTGAACATAACGGAGCTCGTTCCCCTATTATCCCTTCCCTATCTTCATCATGGAAACTTAAAGAATCTGGAGCACATCGCAGCCTTGCGAGAAATAACTCGGGCACAGTCGACACAATGGTCGATTTCATTTTCCCTTCTTATAATCATCGCCGTCGGCTCCGCTGTAATAATCATCATTTACAAATGGCAACAGAGACGCAAAAACGCTGCTGTAGTAGAAAGAGTTATAAGGGGAGCTGGGGGCAGCTCAATTTTACAGGGGGAGTAGTTAACACCTGCTAACGCGCTCATGGGAAACATTCCGTTCTCATGTGAAATGCTGACGCTATGTCTGCAAATATGCGCGTGATAAAAATGAAAACAACGGCAGTAACGGAGTAGCGATCCACCTGCAACTGCAGTCGCTGCAACCACAACAACAACGAAAGCACTAGCAATAGCGAATTGGCGATCCACCTAAAACTACAGTCGCTGGAACAACAACAACACCAAAGATATCAACTACTACAGTCTCTGCTACAGTTGGGATTAAGTAGGGTAGAGTAAGCTTGTCTTAATTCTAATATTCAGTCTTTTGCCAGGCTCTTAGCTCGTTACTACCGCATATGCGGAGCAAATAAAGTTACGATCAAAATAGATATCAAACCTACATAGTAGGTAGTGTTATTATTTATTCGGAACCCGAAAAGTATAACTTATATAAGGAAAATTTGAAAGTTAGGGGGTTCTCGAGCACCCCCCTGCCCCTACCTGGCTACGCCCATGCCAGTCATTTCTCTTCTATGCTAACTGACGCCAATTGGAAATGCCAAGTGAAGCCAAGTCCTTCTCCACTTCGTCTTTCTAACGCGGAGGAGGCCTTCCTCGTCCTTTGTTACCAGCATCGCGGCCCGCGTTGAATAGCAGGAGCGTTTCTGTCCATTCGAACGACATGGCCAAGCCAGTGGAGCCGCTGAATTTTAATTTGCTGCACTATGTCTATGTTGTTGTAAAGCTGTACGAGGCTCATCGTTAAATCGTCTGCGGCATTCACCATCGCCAACGTGTAAAGGTCCGTAAATCTTTCGCAGAATCTTTCTTTCGTAAACTCCATTTTCATTTTTTGTTTTTTTTTTTTTTGGTTTCATTGTCCATGCCTCCGCGCGAGTGTGATGTGTGTACGACGAGAGAGACTCAGTCCAAAGTAGCAGTTGTTGGAAAGAGTGATTCCCCGTTAGATTTCAAGGCTGACATTTTTAGCCGTGTTTTATTTGTCCAGAAATTTAAGCTATTAGCTTATTTTGTATGGAGGACTTACCCAACATAATTATATTGGCTTATGAAAAGCTATCTTGGCTTGTATATTGAACAAGAGGCATTGCCATTCAGCATCAGAAATTTTCTCCTTCAGCCAATAAGAAAGGGGCAAACACTTACTTTGACACTTTTTGCAGTCAAACAACTGTCAAAATTAGGCTAACATAGGAAATAAGCTAACTTCGTTTTATTTGACCAAGATTTAGCTATTTGCTTGTGATGGTTGAATAAAACATGCCTATTATAAGTGTTAATGCTGGTACCCAAATAAACGAAGTCGCCTACTTTTTCAAACTTGTAACTGTCAACAGTGACGTATGTGCCAAGACTCGTATGCTCTGACTGTTTGTGTGATGACAGGAGATCAGCGCTCGTGCTCCTGAAACTCGATCCGGCAGTAAATGACTCGAAAAATCGGAGCAAAAAATGAAATTTTTCGGAGCAGATTAACATTTTTTTATTAAATAGTGTAAGGCTGCGTTTCTTTATACATTCCGGATAATCCCATTTCACAACCAGAATACACAGAATGCGATTGAAATATACGTTAACATATCATCAGGAACGTTCTAGGGAATAAGTAAACAAAAAAGTTTATTCCAAACGTTCAGAATGAATAAAGAAATTCAGCTTAAGTGAAAATTGTAGTTACTTTTTCAATTCTTCAAATTTTTTTCTATACTAACGCATTATTTTGCATATGTATCGTCGCTGCGCCAACAAAAACAGTTATGTGTTTTTTAATAACTTTTCAGGAGAGCAAAAAACTGATTACTGGTGCCAATAGGCAATATTTTGCAAAGTCGTATTAAAAAACAAATCATATTAAAAATATGTTATTGATTTATGGAAAACAAATATTTTTTTTACCAATTACGACGTGATCAACACTTACGCCGCTTTAAAGCACAAAGCTGTTTTTATACACGATTTAAATTGGCTTTTAGCGGTAGGGAATCGTATGAAATTTGTACATAATACTGCCGGTAGCCCTAGATGCAATGTATAGAAGTTGAGGACTCGATTAGTTAACTGCCCGTTGCCCCTGTTATGTAATGAAAAATGGTCAGAAACGTTTTTATTGGATTTTCGTAATAAAAATTAATGCAAAGTGGTGAGTGGACACATATTTTGTACAAACCATAAAATTGGCAGAGATGCGAACTGTTTTTTCGGTCAGCGTATTACTTGACCCAATGCACTATTTCAAAGTTTCGATGGGTGATATCCAATGAAAGCTCGTATGTACAAGAAATAATTTCTATATAAATATAATTGAATTTTTATTAAATGCTTTCACATTTGTATACATTAAGCAAATTTCCATAACATAGTAAATTGCATAAAAATTTAAGAATTTATCGAGGTAGATTCTCATAAAACGAATGGAAATCTTTGTGTATATATTGCTTTAGCGTTTGTTTTAAGGCTGTTTTGTTTAGATTGACGAACTTTTTGAATCATCTTACAATAGCTCCGTTTCGTATTGCTGTAATAACAATGCTCATTTTTGTGACAAAGATGTCCAGCACTCGTCATGACGCAACTTGAATTTGACTTCAACATTTACATAAAGCAATCCTCTGATACTGCTTACCAGTGCTTACCTGGCCTTATAGTTGTAATTTAAAAAAATGTATACTCTAAGGGCCGGTTGTTCAATGTCTGGTTATCACTAGTTGCCGGTTAAACATCATTATCGACGTTTTTGACACCATGCTTATAACATGTGATCGATAAAGCAGTCGTTGTATTTAACCGGAGCTTCTACCTCTGATTTGTGCAAATCAGACATTGCACAACCGGCCCTAAATAATAAACAATATAAGGTTGTGATGACCTCGCTTGTCGCATACGACTTGTGTAGTCCATTGGTGAATATATCGGTGGACTGGATACATTTTCTTATGTAGAGTGGACGCTGTCTACCTCCATACTTTGTACCTTTGTTAAATGTCAAATTTAAATTGCAAGCGATCAAATTAAATAGTAGAATCTATGTAGTGTAAGTGGTATGTGCATATATATGTATGTATGTATTTAGTTGGTTTATAATTATTATTAACATCGAAATCAAAGCACACTCATCAGATTTGCCTGCGATCAAAAACAGTTATTAGCAAGTAAGCGTATCCCCTTTTTTTCAGAGTATTTCTACCCTATAAACATTTTGGCGAACGTTAGAAAATAACGTTCGATATCCAATATGCCTATCGCACTGAGAACGATCTCAGCCTTAATTTTTCAATGTTCATATTATATTGGAAATAAACTCGAGATGGGTTCGAAAAAAAATCAAAACCATAGTAACGAGAGAGGAAGTGAAAACCATCTTATTCCCGAAGGGAAATATAAGACAGTCACTCTCTCTCTCATTAAAATTTCAAATCGATAATGGGCTGGATTTCGAATTGATAACGAAGGACAAATATATTGGATAGCGAAGGTTCCGTTTTGCTGGAGAATGGCATGGCTTCGAATCGAATACTAACCTAATCCACATTCGTTATCGAAGGTGAGACTCGAAAAAAAGATTCGATTTCCAATCATTTTCGAATTGTTAACCAAGCCCAATGTTTATTGGGTAGTACTGCGTTCACAAAGCTGTTTTTGGTCAGTTCTAAACCAGGGTTGTTGCGAATATTATTCCGAAATAAAAGTCCTTTCCAGATAATAAATAAACCGCCCGTCCAAATTAAACAAATTTGGTATCATATGAAAGAGGACTCAAATAGCTTTTAAACAGAAATAGCGAACGACCTCTATTTATATTTTTTTATAATTTAATACTAAAGAAATTCAAATACCTGGCACAAGGTTTGTTCTATGGTAATTAAATAGCATTTTTTATTCAAATATTTTTCAATGTGCGGCTTTCATCGTTTAGACATTTCAGTTTTAAAGATATTTAAGTCCTCTTTCATTTTATACCAAACTTGTTTAATTTGGATAAGCGGTTTGCTTATTATCCGGAAAGGAGTTTTATTTCGGAATAATATTCGCAACAACCCTGTTCTAAACCAAAAGATATATAAAAGAACGGCAAATCCAGTAATGGCAATAGATAGTGTTAATATAATATGCAATAAAAAAAATTTACAAAAATCACATAACTGTTTTTGTTGGCGCAGCGACGGTATGTATATGTATATGTAAGTATATACATATGTATATTACAAGTAGGTTTTTAATTCATTACATTGTGTTTACATTGTAATTGCCACGGCGTGCTTGTAAATCAGCTTAATCTCTAAATAATATTCAAAACGAACTTTCCACCAATAAATTTATAATAAAAAAAATAGGTAAATTATCAGACGGCGTCTCAATTTCTGACCTTTTGTTTAACTTTAAACTGTTTCGACATTAAACCTGTTCCTGTATTTATTTTAAATGCGATTCATCTCTGAACGTTTTCATTCGGCAGCAGCACTACTGTGCGGTAAATTAGCTAGCGCCAACATACCCAACACACATTTAGGTTTGAGCTCAACTTGAGGTTAAGTTGAGAACTAAGTATTTCCAACGTTGTTTCTCAACAGTACCTCAAGTGGAGGATCATAGCGTTCTCAACAAAAAGGTTATTTTTCTTTGTATGAAAATAGAACAGTTTCCCAAGTTGAGAAAATGCGAGTTCTCAACTTCAACTCCAATGTGATTCTCCAACTGGTCTCAAACATATTACTGAAATAGTAAAATAACTTATACCTTTTTAACTGAGACGACATACATACATAGATGAATTTAAATATTTTCTATTTCATTCTCCTTTTGTAATATGCGCAGCAGTTGAGCGCAACCGTTCCAAAAAAATCAGTGATCGTTATGCGTCTTCTGAACGGCTTGATACATTAGCTGTCAATTTCACCTCTCTGAGGTACACACCAACATGTTGTCTAAAATTATCAGAAAAATATTACGATCATCTTACACGGAACTATTTAGTTGATCAGAAGTACACAACAGCGCGTTCAGAAGGCGCAATCGCAACAGTTACTGAGTTGTTGCGCCTTCTGAACGTGGCCAATAGTTCACTTCACAGAATATACTCCTAGAGTAACTGTGTCACTTGATTCACTTCGCGTTCTATTTTGTTTGAAGACTATTTGAGGATTATTTACTTTTTGTTGGTAATTTTCCACTTTATATACATAAATAGCTTTAGTTTTTCACTTTATTATTAAAAATTCGTTTCTCTATCACTTTTTACGTATCTCCACGCTCAGTTAGAGATGAATTGGAGAATTATGTTGGATATCAACTTGAGAACTATGAATTTTTTCATGGTTGGAGAAATATTTTGTTGGTGTTTGTTGGGTATACTCTGCCAAGTTGCTAAACATATACCTTTCCAAAACATTTTTCTGGTCCTTAATCAATCCCCTGCCTTGGGAAATAAAAAGTGATTCCGCAAGGAATGTTAAGGATTAAAAGAGACAACTTCTGTTAACCTTGCTATACAAAACCATGGTGGTTTCATCAGAAATTGTTGAGCAAAAATTTAAGAAGTTACCATATTATTTTTAGTAACTTCTTATCATGAGTTTCATTTTCCTCGAACCGGTTCACTTTTCACTTATGGTTTCCATTTATTTACTATGGGGAGGATTAGAAATTTTCGGGTGAAATTTTTTCGGGTGAAACTCGGGACAAGGCACAATGTGAATGGAAAAAAGTGAAAAAATCTGAGCTATTTTAGGTAAAGCGCGGTAGTGAGTAGATTTTTAATTTAAAAAAGAAATCGGACGCTGGAGGAGATACTTCGTTTTGTCCTCGTTCACCACCAGACCCATTCGCTTTACTTCTTTATCCAATCTCAAGAAGGCAGAATAGACGTAGCCCTTGCTTTTACCGATAATAGCGATGTCGTCGTCATACGCCAGCAATTGTACGCTTTTGCTCAGTTACTATTTATTGATGTGTATATATATACATTTATATTTTTTTGTACCCTTCATACGGCATAGCTATTAGGTACATACTTACATTATATTCTTATGGCGTTTTCTTTTCTCGAAAAAAATGTCACCTTCTCATATGGCAACATTATCATAGTGCAACATTTTTAAGAAATAGCACGCAATATGCATGTGGAGATGCTGAGAAAAGAACACGAAAACGTGACAGTCCTGGCGCAGGGCAGAATAAGTGCAACATTATTTCGAGAAAAGAAAACGCTATTAGTGTTAATTGTAATCCTTGTTATTGTTTATAGTATTATTATTTGTACATATGCATGAATTTTTTTCTCTTTGGTTCTTATTGCAATAAAAGTGTGTTGTTCGTGTTTTTTTTTACTATAATTTTATTATTTACTCATTAAGTTTATTTTTTACACACCTTTTCTTTTGCTGTTTTAATGAAAGGACTAACCTTGTAGCTATCATTGGAGGTCTAATATTCTTTTGCAATGAGTGTTGTTCATGTTGATGTTTCGGTTTCATTGCAAAATCATATTATACCTCCAATTATAGCTTCAAGGTTAGTACTTTTATTAAATAAGAAAAAGAAAATACACACTTTTCCTAAAAACAAACCTAATGAGTAATAAAATTATAGTTAAAAAAACACCAACAGCACGCTTTTATTACAATACGAACTAAAGAGAAAAAAATTATTTATTGATTTAAAGATTCGTTAAATAAGAATATGAAGTTCCCTAACTTGATGTAATTTAACCTTTTAAACTAGCTTAAACTAGGATTAAAGTAATTGGCACATAGTCATAGTCGAAATAAAGTCCACTGAAAAGTTAGTTGCAGTTATTTTTTACAGGCATCCCATTGGAAGCATACAGCACCCCATTGGTAGAGGGATTCGGGTGTACGAATTTGTTGTAACATCAGGAGTTGAAGACTTGCTCTAATTGCTAGTCTCTTAAAATTTCCTCCAATCACGTCGTAAGCATATTTCCCATGTGAACTTGCAACAATGTTCAATTCTGCCATTTCCTTGAAGGGATTTTCATGATTTCAGACCTTTAGTAAAGTTAATATCATTTATTCATATTCTTTTTGTTTTTTACACACCTCTTCTCTTTCAAAAATATACAATTTCATAAAATTTCAATGTCTATTTATCATATTGCTCGAGCGTTAGACGTAGGGTTGCCAGATTCTGAAACGGAGAAAGGAGTACATTTTTCTTTTCGATAGAAAAAAGCAGTACAGAACTTAAAAAAGGAGTACAATTTTTGTTTTAATTTTTTTGTGCAATTTATTGTTACAAAGTACCATTATATAGGTACAAACAAACACGGATATCATAGAAATCTTTTTCAAAGCAACAATAAATGTTACAAATAAATAACTAAATTCTACAAAAGAATTCCAGGCTATTCCTGAATGTATGGCATTTTTTTAAATTTATAATTTAAATTTTTTTTTGATTTTTATACCCGAGCGCCCTGCACCTGCCTGCCTAAGTAGTGTTTGCCACAATATGAATGGCAAAGTACAGGGCGTAAAATAATAACTGTCGCAAAGGTTTTTCGAAAAATAAAAGAGTCCTTTAAAGATTTTGCGAAAAAAAAGTATATTTTGCTAACTTTATAAATAGTTTACTTTAATTTTATTAATTAGTTTTAAAACTTTAATCTTTATTTCCATTTGCCAGCTTTGGGAGATAAGTACATGCTTTTTTCAGGTGTATTTTTTCTTAGATTTTGTGTAAAAAAAAAGAAAACTATAGGTATAGGATTGGTCGAATGAATGGCCTCCTAGTCACCAGTTTCGAGTTTGAGTATGAGTTTCGATTGTTGAGTATGAGGCCTTATGCTGGACAAAAGCCGGAGTATAAAGGAGCCAAATGGAGGAAATTAGCCTATGGTTACAGAAGATATCGTCACTACACACGAATAAAGGCGCGCTAGTGTTTTGACGGCGAAAAAAGGCGCGTAAAAAATTTTGCGAAAACAGATGCTTATGAAAAACTTCGGCGAATTATGTTAAGAGTCTTTGACGCTGAAGCTTTTTTATGCCTCTTTTTTCGCCGTCTAGTGACGATATATAATAAAGTAACCGACGAAGACTTGTGTGCCGCTTGAGCTTTTCTCTCAAAGTGTTTACCGCTGGTAAACGCAAATGAAGGTTAAAATTTAAGAACTTATTAATAAAATTTAAGTAAAATCTGTGGATAATTAACAATAAACTACTTTTATCGCAAAATCTATAAAAGTCCCTTTTATTTTTCAATAAAACCTGTGCAACAGTTATTATTTTACGCCCTGTATATGATAAAATATTAATAGCTCGAAAAAAGAGTACAAAAGAAGTACAAAACTAAGAAAGGAGTACATTTCCGTTTTTTTTTTTTAGTACAAGGGAGTACATTACAATAAAAAGGAGTACGTTTACTCCCAAAAGCAGTACGTCTGGCAACCCTGGTCGATCCTGGACGATCTAGAGTCCAAACGCATTAGTAGCCCATTACGCCCATTTGGGTACTCAAAGTTGACATTATAGACAATGCTGTTATGTACAAATAAAAATTTTTTTCAATGCTCTAATAAAAAGAAAACAAAAGGAAAAATATTTACTTATTTTTTTTTGGGTTTTTTATACGTTGCACATTAATGTAAAAAATGTACAATTAAAGTCCATAATAAGACGTTAAAAATACATTTTTTATCATAAAGTTTTGTTAAAAGCATTCCAAGATACAGCACTTTAAAGAAAGGTATGTATGACGTTTTCTTAAAATTTAAGTCCCGTGTAAATAGGCAACCCTACGTCGTATCGGTAAAATATGCTGCACGTATATTCATGTCACCTAGACCTTCAATCTCTTCAACTTTCGTCCAAATCCTGACGACGCGCACAGAGGTGGCCGCGGTGACATGAAATGCCTCTTATAGCGTCATCGAGCCTTGAGTACTGGAGCTATTATAGACCCGATTATATTGGTCGATAGGCAATGAGTTAAGGAGCCCGATGGTTTGCAAAAATGAGAATTTTTAGTTGTATCACTTTAGATCTAGGTGTGCGTAATGTAGGTACTTACTTGACACAGGAAAGCAATATATTGAAAAATTTGTAAATCGGCCCAAGATTACGCCCTTTTCATATAACAGTAAATTTCAGAATATTTCGCAATTTATGAACGATTTGCATGGGACATTGTTTTACCCTTTAACCATCCTTGGGAAGTTTGCAGCAGATGTCCGAAATTAAAAAAAAAAATGGTTCAGCCGTTTTTGAGCTTTGTGAACAGAAAAAACGTCTTTAAAATATAGACTAAAGTATAGAATACATTTTTTTTTAGTACTTTCAAATCGGTGCAGCCCACGTAAATCTTAATATTTTCCCAAAATATGTATTTTGGCGAAAGTCTTAAAATAAAATAAATTTGATAATGTCGTTGGAAAAATAGTAGAGACGAGATAGTGATGCACCCTGATGTCTATAAATTTATGGATGGCAAAATGCGGGTAAATTAATTTTCTACTTTTTAGTTTACGTTTTTGTGTAATAAAAGATTGTATTTTAACAATTTTTACTTTATATTTTCATAGACTCAGTCACCATTGGCCCTTGTGCTATGCCCATATGTCTTGCATTGTACAACGTTTAAGTGTTTAAAATCGGTAACTAGATATGTATTAAAATTGATAAAGTGCTGCTTTGAAGTACACACAATTTTTTGTGTCTTTCTCTTATCACTGCGGCACAACAATCAAATATATTAAAATATAAATAACAAAGGTACAATGCACCATTAATCTAGTAATCATTTATAATAAACATAGATTAGATTTTTTTTGTATTTAAAGTTCATTCGTACATTGCCCAGGGGCAACAGCAATGTTGTTGATAGACTTATAATTACAGTTATCAACGTAAAAAATATCGGATCTTTTTTTGCTACAGAATAATTGTGACTCCCACCAAAATCTTTTTCGCTTAGTTCAGGGTCATTTATGATAAGAACTTCTCGTAAATCGCATGTCTCTGAAAATACACATATGTATATGCGGTATTCCTTCGTGGGGGAGGGAGGAGGCGTCTCATTCACAGAGAATGTGTGCGTTCATAAGACGTAGCTATTTAGCTCAAGTGATTCGAAACTGCTGGCAACAGTAACCCAAAAATTACGTCTTAGAAACGGCTTGATGAAGATGCTGTTAAATGAGCAGCTGATAAATGTAAACAAATGAAATTTCAATAAATATAGATAACTGAGACATTATATTTCATATCGAGCACCAAATTTGGTGTCACACTTTCGATTGCCTTTACATTTTTTTATGGGTTCTATACATGAAATAATCTAACACATGTTCGAGGAAATTTTTTTTTAATTTTTTTTTTCTCCGGAGATATGATCTGTCAAAGTCTGTATTTTTTCGTAATTCTGACTAATCGTGTACTTCTTCAAATCGTTATATCTCGGGTTCTGCTCATCATGCTACAGACTTCATCTAAACGTCGTCTTAAAGCTAAAGAAACGGGCTTAAGATTTCTATATACAAGACGGCCAAGATTGTTCTAAAGCTAACTTAGGTACTAACAGCTTAACTTTTTGAAGTTGATTTGCATAGTGAAGACCAGTAAATTAGGGATTTGAAATTATACCATCGTAATCCGTGTTTAATTCTCTATAAAAAAACGCGGTTCAAAAAAATGGGGGTTTATCAAGAACTATTTTTAGAATATTTTTCTATGTGACGAGATGGTTTATTTTGTGATAATCAACAATTGCAAAAAGTAAAATTTTATTGCGGATTCCGAAAGAATGCCTATCCAGAAATAATATTTGTACAGCAAAATTTTTCTGTAAGGTGGCATACCCCTGGCGTGGCAATTGCAGGACTAAAATTAGCAAAACGAAGATTTTATTGCAGATTTAGGCAGAATATCTCTCCGTTAACAACATTTGTTCCACAACTTTTTCAATCCAAGAATATTGTAGAAATGGGCGTGGCTATATTAAAACCAAAGGTCATAAATCTAGTGTTGATTCTCACAAAATAAGCCATCTCGTCATAAAGAAAAATATTTTAAAAATAGTTCTTGAGAAACCCCCATTTTTTGAACCACGTTTTTTATAGAGAATTAAAAAAGGATTACGATGGTATCATTTTGAATCCCTAATTTATTGGTTTTCACTATGCAAATTAACTTCAAAAAGTTCAGCTGTTAATAGCTAAGTTAGCTTTAGGACAATCTTGACCAATATACACAAATATTAAGCCCATTTCTTTAGCTTTAAAACGACGTTAAGATGAAGTCTGTACAATGTAGAGAACCCGAAATATAACGATTTGAAGAAGTACATGATTAGCTAGAATCACGAAAAAATGCAAACTTTGACAGATCATATATCCGAAGACGAAAAATTTATAAAAATTCCTCGAACACGTGTTAGCTTATTTCATGTGTGGAACCCATAAAAAAATTAAGCGAATCGGAGCCATGACATAATTTTTTTTACGAAATCCGTCCGACTTAAAAAAGAATGGCTCATTGCGCTATTTGAAAAACTGCGCCATTTTTTGAAACAATCGTTAAAAAAAAGTGTATAATTGTAAAGCAAACGACTTAATAAACATATATTTAGACATGTGGCAACCCCGCTAAATACAGTTCAGAAATAAAGATTTTTCAAACCCCCTTCGATTGGTACCCATATTTTAATAATTCACTTATCTTAGAATATAATTTGAATTTAACTTTTTAAACCGGTGTCAATCCCCTTCCAACACCTAAAAAATATTCTTAGCGTTCAAACTAATGATTTCTTAGCACTCCTTCGTTTGACATTCCATATATTTCGTATAACTTCTGAATAAGTAAACTATAATTTATATATTTTTTATATAATTTTTAAAAAGGTGGCAAATGTTTTCAAAAAAGGAAAACCTTATTGCATATCTACAGTCCAATGCTTTTAGTTTGACGCCACATTTTGGAAAATCGAAGGAACGGTGCGGATTTGATGGCATTGATTATTAAATAATTTGAATTTAATTTTTTAATAGGTGGCTGCTCTTTTCAAAAAACTAGAACCAGTTTGCACATCTTCAGACCAAGCGCTTTAATTTGGCATCTCATTTTTGAAAATCCGGCGAACGGTACAAATCTTTTATCGGGCACAAAAAATCCCTTCGCGTATTATATATATAGATATTTTAGTTACTTTATAACATCAGTAATATAAAATTGAACAAATTCATTTGCAGCTGCCACCTAACAGAGCAGTGTAAGTATTTTCGATCAGCCGTTTACCTGAGCGCAACACGTTGAGTTCAGGTAGCGAAAAATAGCGTAAAGTTGCCAACCGTTGAGCTGAGCGGAACTACTCAACTGTGCGTTTCAAAGACAAACAGGAAACGGTTATACCGCCAATCCATTATATTATTATTAAGTCTACTCATTGCCCTCATGCCCCAGTATTCATTGTAATAAAACTGTATTCCAAGAATATTTGGGGCATTGATGCAATCGTATACTAGCTGAGAAATTATTTTGTGGGACTTCAGGGCCAGTAGGGCTGGTTGACTGCAAATTTCTACAGGATGAATCTACGCTTGAATGGCCGGAGGGGATTGGGGGTAGCTACCCATTTGTATAGTTTTTTTTTTTTTTTTTTTTTTTTTTTTTTTTTTTTTTTTTTTTTTTTTAATTTGGCGCAAATATGGCTGAGCCAGTTTTACCATTTTCAAGTTTGGATCCATTTGTGTACCAAAGCTGCCAATTTGTTTCTTGTATGTGTTCCCTGCATTCCAGAGAGCTCAATCTGCAATGTGTACTTCAAATTTCCTCGAGATTTCTAGTTTTGGAACTATTCCAGCATACATTTTCAATATGGGGCCATTAGCGAATTTCATGATCGGGAGTTGTTTAGAATCCTCGAGTACCGCTGCAGTCGCCTCTTTTTCTATTAAAACAGGAAATGAAAGTATTCCAACCAAGGCGATGAGGGCATCAGCCGGGCAGGTCTTCAAGGCTCGTGTTATGCCAATGCAAACTATTCTGTGCAATTTATTTATTTGAATGGTTGCGGTTCTTTGTGTAGCCTTAGTCCACCATGCTAAAAAAGCATAGGTTAATATTGGCTTTACGACAGTGTTGAATTATCAATAGGCCATTTCGGAGTAAAGCCCCTTGTTGATAACAGCGTCCCAAATGTGCATTCCAGTTGAGTGTATATCAGGAGCTATCCCCAGATATTTAGATTCACTGGAAAATTCAATTTCTTTACCCCTTAAAATGAGTTTAGCCGTAGATAAATTACCCCTTCGATAAAATGGAACAATAGTAGTCTTTGTAGGAGACGCAAAGGGCTGTGAATGGCAATATCCGCAGATTTGTCTGGTTGGTAGGTAAACTGGTTCCTTTTCAGAGGCCGATCCCTTAGGTTGACTTCTCAGATATACTGATTCAGTATTTTCTCCATGCCTTTTAGAAAAAAGGAACTGAGGGTATTTTGTCGGTAAGAAGAAGGCTTCCCATAGAAACACGACTTTAACCTCAGACCATTTTCTGGGAATGTAACCCATCAAGAGCGAAGCTCTATAGAGTTTGAAGGTGACATAGATAGATTCCATCCGGTCCTATCGATTTGTGTGGGATAAGTGTGGATAAAGCCCATGGCACCCGTTCTATAGCTACGTAGCAAGGCTTTGTTCTCTTCCAGAGGTGGTTGTTAGAGCACGTACTTCTGGTCGACAGTAGTCTGATGTACAACACAGGAAGAGAGCATCCAACAAGTATCTGCCTCACCCGGATGCGGAGTGTAGCTCTCGTCTGGTCTCTTCTTCTTTGAGGTGTACGGCCTCTGAGATACTATTTAGTGCAAGTTTATACGGATTCCAATCTCAATGTTGCCCTATTGAATAGTTTTCTGGCCTAGCACCTCTTTTGCACAAGCTTCTTAATCCACCAAAGCACATATGTATGATATATCTCGTTTGGGTATATCTATCCTTGGGGACACCTACTGCTGAAATCATTCTCAAGCTCCTGTTAAGCTATAACTAGGTTTTAGGGGCTGCTTACGCCCTCTTCTAAAGTAAAGCGGAAGAGTTCCCAATTCGTTTTTCTGGGATTGCTGAAAACAAGTTCGTGTTCAATAAAGAGATCCATCTCGAATTCTATATGCATATGGTCCGACATTGATACCTCCAAACCCTGGTCAAAGCAACATTGCAAAAATATAGAAAAAAGGTTTTTTCTTAACAGCGGTCGTCCCTCGGTAGGCAATGGCAAACCCCCGAGTGTATTTCTGCCATGAAAAACAGCTTCTCATAAAAATACAATCGCCATTCGGAGTCGGCGTAAATCTGTAGGCCCCTCCGCTTTGTGTGACAACATCAAGGCGCACGCCACAAATCGGAGGAGAAGCTCGGCCAAACACTAACATATGTGTAAGCGCCAATCTATTATTATTATTATTATCTGTATTGTAGATTTTATTATCGATATTTTTATCGAAGTTGCTATCGATATTTTTTTATCGCTTTTGTTATCGATTTTTGAATCTATTTTGTTATCGGCTATTTATCGATTATGTTATCGATATTTTTATCGATTTTCTAAACGATTTTTGTTGTCGATTTTGTAATCGATATTTTTATCGATTTTGTTATCGATATTTTTATAGATTTTGTTATCGATTCTTTTATTGATTTTCTAATCGATTTTGCTACCAATATTATTATCGATTTTGCTATCGAAATTTTTATCGAATTTGTCATCGATTTTGCTATCGATATTTTTATTTGTTTTGTTATCGATAATTTCTTACCTTCCTTCTCGTCTAGCCAACACGAAGGGCGCAGTCCGCATAACGCATGGAGCTTGTTTTTGTTGTTCTTTAGTGCCGAGTCGTCGAAAACATGGGTTTGTTGAGTGTCGAGCAGGGTTGCCACTGACGAAAAACAAATTTACCATTCACTTGAGAAAAATCTACCAAATCTGGAAAATATCTAACAATAAATTTTGTATAGTTATTTTAACAAAAACTATATTTTTATATTATTTTTATGTTATTTTTATTTATTTATTTTAATTACAACTATAGTTTTTATTTTTCTAGTTATTTCAATAAGAATTAAAATTGTTTTTAAGAAACTTTTTATTTAACTAATTATACGGTATTTGAGTCATATTATTGGCATATTCGCAGTTTCCTTCAACCGAAAGCGGAAATGATGAAACTAAAGGCAACAACGAAACTTCATAATTTGAAAAACTTCAACTCGAGTTATTATAGATAAATACAGTGACTCAAAATGGCACTTGGTGATTTTTTTTTATTGTTCGCAATCTTTTTCAAGAACAAATTTTTTCTTGCCTTAACTAAATCCATAAAAATTAAGGATTCAAACTACATACATACAACATTTAGAAAAATTCAAAAAAATTTCGTCCAAATTCCGAATTTTTTACTCTAAATTTTTAGAACAATTTAAGGTACCGAGTTTAAAGCAAATAATATTTGAGAGTAGCTCACAATGTGCTTCCCGTTGATTTTTTTTGTCGCCAGTCTTTTGTGTTTTTTATTTAACAATTTCTATTGATAAAAAATGGCGTTGATTTAAATTTTTTGCGAATAATCATAATGCGTCATTACATACCAGTAAATTCTTTATATGTATTTAAATAATCATTAAAAATATTTAGGCAATCAAAAGCTCCTGGGGATTCCATAAAATTAGTTTTGAATGGAGTGCGATATGTTCGCCTTATATCCATATACATTTATATTTATGTAAGTACCCTGCAAACGAAAGTTCCCGAAATCTTAAGGAAAACGTTAGGAGTATCTCATTTCTGTAAAGATTTTTTTTACGAATTTTCAAAGAAAATTATATGAAGTGGTTGACACGAACTCGTAAAGAAATTTCTACGAAAAATAATGAAAATTCTGGAAAAATTCTGAAAGATATTCTTCACATAGCACCATTATTTTCGTTGCTTCACAGATTTTCTTCCGAAATTTCGTAAAAGAATGGAAGTGTGCGTAATTTATTTCAGTTTAGAAAATTCGTCAAAAAATCGAATTCAGTTTTGACGAATTCTTTAAAATTTATTTACAATGCAGAATACTCTGAAAAAATTGTTTGCAGGGTATATAAAAAGAATGCACAGAAATTTATAATATAAAGATAACTACGTAAAATAAATCGGGAACGAAAAGTTCAACAAAAACCTACCAAAATGAGAAAAAATTTACCTTTTTACCAACCCAATTTTTTTCTACCAATTTTGGTAACAATTCACCAAAGTGGCAACCCTGGTGTCGAGATCTAAAAATATTCAGCTACAGCATCAAATTCATCAGCTGAAGGTATATGCTAAAGATAGTGTTTAATTATCTGGAGAGAGCAAAGGATAGTTGGTATGTATCAGGGTTGTTGCGAATATTATTCCGAAATAAAAATTCTTTCCGGATAATAAACAAACCGCTTATCCAAATTAAACAAGTTTGGTATCAAATGAAAAAGGATTTAAATAGCTTTAAAACTGAAGTGTCTAAACGAAGAAAGCCACATACTGAAAAATATTTCAATAACAAATGTTAACTAATTACCATAAAACTAATCTTGTGTCAGGTAAATTTATTTCTTTAGTATTAAATTATAAAAAAAAATATAAATAGAGGTCGTTCGCTATTTCTGTTTAAAAGCTATTTCAGTCCTCTTTCATATGATACCAAATTGGTTTTATTTGGACAGGCGGTTTATTTATTAAGCGGAAAGGACTTTTATTTCGGAAAAATATTCGCAACAACCCTGGTACGTATGGCGGGGTCGCCCATCTTGTAGATTGGGCAGAGCACATTTAAATTCCTGCCCTGGGCATACATTCATTTGACCATTATCTGTATAAGAGTTGATACACACAGCTTCTCGACCCCGGGCTTCAATAGCTCGACTGGCAGGCTGTCACCTCCAACAGCTTTGTTTTATTTTTCAGCCGCATAATTGCTACTCGTACCTCGTCATAGTCAGGCGGTGGAACATCGACTCCGTCATCACTGACTGGCGGTTCGGGTTCAACTTCTTCATAACTTTCCATGCTGCTACCATCCAGTAGGATGAAGAAGTCACTAGGTCGCCATCGTTGTTCTTACAAGAGTTCGCCCTGGTCCTGAAACTTTCCGTAAGTCGCTTAACACTCTGGTAAAATTCTCGGTCGTTTTCCTGTCTGCCAGCATTTCAATCTCTTCGCAGTCACGTATTTTGGCTAGCCTGCTCAGTTCCTTATATCGGTTCCACATAGTTCGTGTTGTTCCACCCGATCTCAGCGTGGTACAATGGGTGGCATCTTTTTTGTATGCAGCTTCTTGACACTCCTCTTCGTACCGGTAGTTCTTCGGGGACGGTACTTAATGAGAGCTCTCAGAAAGAAGGTGGGAGAATTGAGAGGCGAAAAAATTAGCCGTCTTTTGTGTGTGCAGCTTTTCGACATTGGGCGCGCATGTTTTCTTGGCTCCAAGAAGATAGTGGTCCGAGTCGATGTTTGGCCCTCGGAGCATATACGTCTAAAACACTGGAAGCGTACCCTCTGCCTATCATAACATGATCGATTTGGTTTATGGTTTTTTGATCTGGAGACAGCCATGTAGCTCGATGGAACCTTTAATACTGGAACCTAGTACTGCATCCTACCATGTTTCAGGCCCCGGCGAAGTCGATCAGCCGCAGTTAGTTTCGTCGTGGAGCCTGAATTTTCCGACAGTGTCGCCAAAAATCCCTTCATTCCCACATTGGAATTGAAATCCCCAAGTACGATTTTGATATAATGACGGGGAAGCGCTCGCATGTACGCCCTAAGCGCTCATAGAAGAGATCCTTGGACGCCTTGTCCTACTCTTTCGTCGCGGCATGGGCACAAATGAGCGAGATATTGAAGAATGCGGACTGTGGCTAGAGTTTCAACGACCGGGGTGAGCGACAGTACTCGTACGGGTTCTCTCTTCTTATCCTTCTTTATTCGCGCTGTAATCGCCTAAGCGATTCCAGAACAGCACGCCATTCATTTCTTTTCTGTGCCAACTGATGCCAATTGGAAATGCCAAGTGAAGCCAAGTCCTAATACAATTTGTTTTGAGTAAAGTCTTCCGTAAATTAGGTACAATTTTATAATTCAATTTCCCATCCCTGATGGATTATTAGCAGTAAAAGGGGACCAGAAACAAACAGCAGATTGCTATTTGTTCAATAAACATACCTCCAAGTCAAAATTAGATATACCCAAAGGGGTTGCATAGAGAATCTGACACAAATTAATTGCCAAATAATTATTAATTGGCCATTATTAATTTCAATATTTGTATGATAAATTGGGTAACAATTAAGGCTTATAGCCCAGTTATGCATACTTAGCTTTGCATGAGAGTTGTCACATAAGAATCTGTTAAAAGGGCTTTGCGTGTAAGCGGTTACCCAACGCATAGCACTTAACATGTAGAATTCTGTCGGGTTTTGATTTTTAAGTAAAAATGGTATAGCAGTGCAAGTATGAATAACTGGAATATTAGATTGCTGAAATTAGGTGCCTGTTTGAACATAGTCTTACGAAATACCGGGACCAAACGGTGTTCTCCCGATCATGCTACAAGCTGTAGAAGACGTTGTCATGCCCTAGCTTTTATCAATTCTCAGAGTATGCATAGCCCTCAACCATGTTCTATTGACACGAGGCGAGTGAAAATAGTTTTCATCCTAAATCCTGGAAGGCGATGGCACGTCTAGTATAAAGATGTTCGCCCAATCAGCTTAACTTCCTTTGCTCTGAAAACTATCGAGAGGGTTCTTGACGCTCACTTCCGGCAGATTTTCCACGGCGATTGTATGCCTGATGCACCGCATACATATTGACGTGGACGATCCATCGAGACGGCGCCTCATGAAGTCGTTAGAACAGTTTTTAAAGCTCACCAGAATTTAAGCAGTACACCGTAGCAGCCTTCCGCTACATAAAAAGGAGCCTTTAAAAATGTTCGCGTAGAAGCTTTCCAAAACTCCTGAGTTGTGGCAATGTGCGCAGTGTAACGATTGCAGTTGAATTGGGTAGATGCAGACTGAAGAGGAGTAAGTTGGGCTGCGACTCAGGGTGGATTTGTCTCTCCAATTGTATGGCTAAACGGTAGAAGTACTACGCACCTCTAACTATTCACTCACAGCTGCCACACGGAAGCAGCATAATAACGTAAAATTTGGCAGAGTTCAGAGGGCCGCATGCATTGGGAAATGAGAACTTTCTCTCAATGTACTACAAACCTATTTCCTGTAAACCTTCACATAATGCAGACCGCATCAGTATCTGCTATGTACAAGGCTCAGGACAATCTCAATAGCCACCTACGATGACATTGGCTTCCGACAAGATCTGAATAGGACTTCACAGAACTTTCGGGATCATTCTCCCATCGAGAGTCGACTGATATGATGTACTCCGCCTGGATACATCATCTGTACACCGATGGCTTCAAAATGGAATGCATAGTTGCCTATATGCAAACTCATGTGGCATGTGTAAACCTCTAAGAGAACACAGAATTCATTAAAAACCCCAGACCTGACGTTGCGAGGATAATAACAATTTTTAAATACTTGGCATTGAGAGGTCAGCACACATGCCAGAAGGCTGGGTATCGCCAACATGGACTTTTGTAGAAGCTACAGAAACGAAGACGAACGTAGAGTACCTTCTTTGCAGGTATCCAGCTTTAATGAGGAACACGAATACCATGCTAGGGGCATATGAGTTCACATCGTTACAACATCGTGTGCAATATTCAAAAAAACAAATACAACAATCTTTCGTAAGAATTTCGAGCTTTTTAATTCGATTTTTTAGAGATACTTTGAAAATGCAGTTTTGTAGCTCGTTCAATTTTAATTTTTGCGAACGTTTCTAGATTTTTTTTTAAATAATGTGAAACTTGGCATTATACGGTTGTTGTTAAACAATGAACTATATTTGTATAAAACACAACTCAATTTAAATAACAAAAAAAAAAATAATAATCATGAAAATTTGTCGAAATTTGGTGCGGCTAAAGTTTTTCGACCACTGTATGTATGTTAATATTATATATACATTTTTATACCCGAGCGCACTTATGCACAAGGGTATATTAATTTTGTTCACATAACGGTTGTTTGTAACAGCCAAAACGAATCGAGATAGATATAGACAAATGTATACATAAATGATCAGGATGAAAAAAGAAATCGATTAAGCCATGTCTGTCTGTCCGTCCGTCTGTCCGTCTGTCCGTGTACACGATAACTCGAGCAAAAATTGAGATATCTCAACGAAATTTGGTATGTAGGTTTCCCTTAATCCAAGGTAGGTTGGTATTGAAAATGGGCGAAATCGGACTTTAACCACGCCCACTTCCCATATAACGGTAATTTCCAGAAATACGAAAACTGCGATATTTTAGTAACTACTGAAGATAATTCACTCAAAATTGATATTTACAATAATTTTTAGACGAAAAATAAGAATATTATACATTTTTGGAAAATGGGCGTAGCCACGCCCACTTATGGTTACATGTGTATATCTTGGTAACCGCTGCACTAATTTCCTACAAACTTGGCACAGTTGTTGGCCTTCGCACAACATACGAAATGGCCGAAAATTTTTAAAATCGCTCAATAACCACGCCTACNATATAACGGTAAATTTCAGAAATGCTTGAAACTTCAATATTTCGAAATTGAAGGACGCTAATTTACTCAAAATTGATACACCCCGGCTTACCATCTAGCGGAAGGTTTCGGAAAGGTGAAAAAACATATATTTAATACTTGCGCCGGGTATTTAATGTTCGACTCCGCCCGAACTTAGACTTTCTTACTTGTTTATTATTTATTTGTTAACTAACTTTATAAAAGTTTGATTTGGTTTATGAATACATTAGATGAATTACATTTAAAAATAAAATAAACATAAAGACAAGCAAAATATTAAAATACATACATACAATTTATTGTACATAAGGAGATATCTATGGGTATGGAGTTTTACGAAATTTCGGGCGAAATCGCATAATTCTCAAAAATGAGTTGCCTACCTCGGTTGGGTCTAACATATTAATTCGAGTTATTCCATAAACCATAAACCAAATGGCACTTATCTACTACTTCGGCGTACAATTTTTTTCGCCACCAATCTCATTAAAATTTGTAAGTAAAAATTTTGTTTAGTCCTTGGAACTTTTGGCAAAATCTATGGCAAATTAAAGCATCGAGGTTCTCAACAGCAACCTGGATGGGCTAAGTTGATAAATGCATGCATATGTATGTATGTACATAAGAACCAGCCATGTTACAGCGCAAGTAAGATTTCATTGATGGAAACAAGCAAGAAGCTTTTAATGGCGTCTCGATTACAAATGAAAGGAAATCTATTTGAATCATAGTTAAAACGAAGTAACGTCAATCAATTAAATAGATCGTTTTCTAAGTGTTCAATATATTAGGTGTCAATTAGAAAAAAATACTCTTTTATATTATTTTTGCTGTCAATCACATATAGCATTGTTGTAACATCAGTCAACACAGATTCTTGACTTCTTTGATTAAATCAGCAATCAATTAAAAAGAGATTATAGTAATTATTTTTTATTCGGTTTTAAATTAATATTTGTAATATTTACGCTTTCGCACTCACATGGCAAGCAAAAGCACATTTATACAGCTAATTGTAGCTTAGTCTGTTATCAGCACTTAATCGTTCAACGTGCTACAATTTTACAATTATTTGAAATGTTAACAGAAATTTTGTTGTGTATTTCTGCAGTGATTTGCCTATATTTTTCCTATCGTTATGCTGTGGGTCGTCCGGAAGGATTTCCACCGGGTGTGTTTTGTGAAATAAATAATTGGCAATAAAATTTACATTTATTTAGTTTCAATTCAATGGTAATTTAAATGTATTTTTGGTTTCCTGTTTTGTATTCGAATCAAAGGACCTCCCCGCATACCGCTTTTCGGCAGTTATTTATTAATGATGTTGGCGAATGCTAAATATTTACATAAAGGAGTACTGAAATTTAGCAAATGGTATAAATCGGATATAGTGGGCTTTCATGTTGGCAGCCTTCCAGTAGTGGCGGTGCATAATGCCGAAGGTGTCAAAGAAGTTTTGAATAGAAAAGAATTTGATGGACGCTGTAAGCTATATATCGGTGCAATGCGAACGCCAAGTCATGAATTTTTTGGTAAGTTTATTAAAGTTAAAAAGGAGCAAGATTGTGGCGTTTAGTTATAAATATTATGTAATTGAAAAGATGAACTTGTTTTTGTGCCTTTGAGTATTTTGGTTCTCAACATATTGGTAAGGTTACCACTATCTGTAATTTTTAAAGATAATAACTAATAATAAATAATAAACTCCTGGATAATACTGAAATTTTGTGAAAACATTAAGGCAAATTTGGAAAACAGGAATCTCAAATAAGCACAATCTCGTCAGGATTTTCGGTGCGCTGATTCCGATACACACCTTTAGTTTTTTTTTCATTTGCCACTTATTTGAGAATTTTAGCGGATCGCGCATATTTTTTAGAATAATTTTAAATTCAGAGCTCTGCTATTAATATGTTGCAGCCGTTGTAATTTTTTTTTCCATAGCTCTGCCCCCACGTGAGTCTAATAAGCAGGGAACGGACCTAAAAACCTACAAAAAATTCAAGATAGACAAGAAAAGAGACTAGAACACGCAAAAAATGCAAAATAAGGCACCAAAAAGGACAAACACCGAAAAATAATCAAACAATTTATTTATTTTAGAAATGTTTTTTGACTCACAAAACTTCCATCTCTATAGTCGTAGTAACATTGAACCACAAGATGCACTTTAAAGTTTTCTGGCAGCATTTTCATTAGATTTTCGCGAAGAAAAAAAAGCCTTGAATATACCAAACGTGCGCTCGACCTGGGTTGATACAAGTGGCGCACAATTTAAATATATAGAACGTTTGAAACTTTCATATTATCAGGAATAAGGTCTTTTTCCTTGCCTTTCACAATTAAAGGTATAAAAGGCAAAAAGGCAAATATCTTAAAAAAGGCATAAAGGCAACATCAAAGGAATCAGGGAAAGCTAAATCGAGGACATTCTTAATCTAATATACTCCATCTTTTCAGCAGAAACCCGTTCCCTGCTAACAAGAGCCACCAAAATATAATATTGGGTATTAAAAACACATACAATTACAATTTACACGTTTCTATTCCATAATTTAGGCATTTTCTTTCGAGATGGTCCCGTCTGGAAAGAACAACGTCGTTTTATTGTACGTTTTCTTCGTGATTTTGGGTTCGGACGCCGTTTTTCTGAGCTGGAGTTTGTCATGCAAGAGGAAGTCACTGATCTTTTGGATCTTATACGAAATGGACCACGCTATCCGCACGAGCATGAGCTGTCCAAGCCTGGCGGCTATAGAATTTATATACCAAATGTGTTGAACCCCCTTGTAGCCAATTCATTCTTTCACATTCTTCTGAATGAGCGGCGCACACGCTCAGAGCAAGCAGTGTTGTTGCATTTGGTCAAGATGGGTATGCAATTTCAACGCAAAGCAGATGATTATGGTAAAATGTTGAGTATTATGCCATGGATACGTCATGTCTTTCCGAAGGCAAGCTCTTACGAAGCGCTTATGGAAGCAAATGTTTTCGTGTACAATCATTTTGAGAAGATCGTCGATTACCACCTGCGTACCTATGATGAATCATTTGAGCGAAATTTCGTTGATTTGTATATTAAACAAATGAAACTGGAAAATGCTGAAGGACGCTCAGATTGCTACAATCGTGAGCAGTTCATCATGGATTTGGTAGACTTTTCTTTCCCCACCTTCTCAGCTACCGGTGCACAAATGGGATTCCTCATACAATATTTCTTGCACTATCCAGAAGTATTGAAACGCGTGCAAGCTGAAATAGATTCTGTGGTGGGAAGAGGACGACTACCAACGTTGGAAGATCGGCAATATTTACATTATACTGAGGCTACGCTGCGCGAGGGTATGCGCATTGAAACTTTGGTGCCATCTGATTTCCCACACAGAGCACTAGAGGAAACTGAGTTGATGGGATTTAAAATACCAAAGGTAGTGATTTGTTCAGGTTTTTCGAATTACTAAGATATTTAATTGCAAAATGAAACATATTTTTGAATATATTATTCAAGGATACAGTTGTGATACCGGGACTTTATGCTTTTCATTCGGATCCACGCGTATGGGGTGATCCAGAAAATTTCAGACCTGAGCGTTTCTTGGATGACAATGGGAAACTATGTTTGATAAAGGATATTACAATGCCGTTTGGTGCTGGTTAGTCATTATGAAATACGTTTATTTTAACAAAATAGTAAAACTTATATGATCTTTATTTTTATTAGGGAAGCGTCTTTGTGCCGGCGAAACTTTTGCTCGAAATATTATGTTCCTAATCGTGACAGCACTGTGCCAAAATTTCAACTTTATTTTGGCTCCTAGTGATAAATTGCCTGATTTATCAAAAAATTTAAACGGTCTCTCTACATCGCCACTAGACTTTTGGGTGCAAGTAGAGGAAAGAAAATAGTGCTTTTTAAATTAAATGGATTAAATAGATTTTGTTATTGACATATATCTATATATATATATACATACATGCATATACATATGCATACTACATTCATCCTCCGTATTTATTTAATTTGGACACTGAAAGTGTATTCCTGCTTTTTTGAACCAGGGATGGAAAATAATCATTATTTTTTAGATTTAAATTAAACATTTTTTAGGTATCCACTGGGAAAATAGGTAAGCACCTTGCGAGGTGAGCCATGTTTTCTTTCATTTTTTAGTACCAAGCATTTTTTAGTACTAGTAAAGCACAAAATGAACAAACGCCGAAGTTATTTCCAAGCACCGAACTACTCCGATCGACTGCTCGGCATTCTAACGGGTGATTTTTTTGAGGTTAGGATTTTCATGCATTAGTATTTGACAGATCACGTGGGATTTCAGACATGGTGTCAAAGAGAAAGATGCTCAGTATGCTTTGACATTTCATCATGAATAGACTTACTAACGAGCAACGCTTGCAAATCATTGAATTTTATTACCAAAATCAGTGTTCGGTTCGCTTTACGTCCGATTTATGGTCTACATAATCGACCAAGTGAGCAAACAATTAATGCGATTGTGACCAAGTTTCGCACTCAGTTTACTTTATTGGACATTAAACCAACCACACGAATGCGTACAGTGCGTACAGAAGAGAATATTGCGTCTGTTTCTGAGAGTGTTGCTGAAGACCGTGAAATGTCGATTCGTCGCCGTTCGCAGCAATTGGGTTTGCGAAACACATTTCGAACCGAACACTGATTTTGGTAATAAAATTCAATGATTTGCAAGCGTTGCTCGTTAGTAAGTCTATTCATGATGAAATGTCAAAGCATACTGAGCATCTTTCTCTTTGACACCATGTCTGAAATCCCACGTGATCTGTCAAATACTAATGCATGAAAATCCTAACCTCAAAAAAATCACCCGTTACTTAACTCACTTTGTAAAGTAGGGCTGCCAGACGTCCGGGTTTTCCAGGATTTGTCCTGATTTAGACAAATTATCCTGGTGTCCTGGTCCACACTTAAATTGTCCTGGTTTTAGTGATGGTGAATGCTGACGCTCCTCTAATTTTTAGCAAATTCTGCTATGAAAAAAAAGATTAAGATTTCTGTCAAATTGATAACGAAACGTTTTTTCTAACATGTTGAATATCTGATGAGCTTACCTTCTTTCTGTTTGGTTTATTTAGTTAAAATCTCATTTTTTTAGGCAAATGCAAAAAAAGTGCAAGTTCCTGAACAGGTACAAGGCTGAAGGGTCATATATAAGTACTACCCAGGTAATTTCAGGAGCTAAACTCTTATCAAAAAGGCCTTTCTTTCCTTTTTCCTTAATTTTGTGTATGGAGTGGCACAAATTGAAGGGCCTCTGCTTTCGCTACTCAAAAAAGAGCTTTCAGAAGGGCTTTTGTAGGACGCCTTCTGAAGAAGTTCTTTTAAAATTTTTTCTTAATTCATAAAAATCATACTTCTTTAAGGAATTTATTTATGGTTCATATCAAAAAGTTTTATTTATACTTTAAATGCCTATTTGTAATGCTAAGTAATAAAAACATTTATTTAAGTACATTCGCGTAAAGTGTAAATAGGAAAAACCTTTCTAGGAAGCATGCAGGGAAGCAGATTATGGCAGCCCTATTGTAAAGTGGCTGGGAAGTATGTATGTATGTCTGATACAAATTTACACAACACATGTATTTGAATGATGCTCTGTACATTACAATTCATAATCATGTTTTCGCCTAATCATAAAAAATTTATGAATCGAAGCGCCCAACATTGTAAAACGCCTTCTATTTTTAAATCGCCATTTGTTTACTTTTCTGTGTTGTAAATAAAAATTATTTGTCATTTCAACAGAAAATAATTAAAAATTAATGACAAGGGTTTATGCAGGGTGCGGTAGCATGCAGAAGTCGAGTCGTTATGCATTCGGCATGTCGAAACGATTACTCCACTAAGATCAGGCGCGTATGTGCGGAGTGCCTAAGGCTTCATTGTTGCAATATTTTGTGATAAACGTTTCCAAACTCGCTTTCGCCCTGACATCAATAAATCTAAAAACTGGGTAGTTGGTAAAAACAAAATTAAAAATCCGAAACTTATCCATATTGGGTGATCTATACACTCATATAACTGATAAAATTATAACCAATACTGTTCCTTGGTAAAATGCCACAAATATTAATAACTAATTATGTATTCTTACTAAATAACTTAAATATAAACGTTTTCTATACCTGCAACTTTTTTGGCTTTTTATTTGATTTTGACATACAATTTTTTAAATCATGATAAGACGTAATCATACGACCTTTTCAACGAAAAAAGGGAAGTATCTCTCAAAAGACAAGATGAAAACAATTCAAGTAAGTACTCGATACTTTGCCGATACTGAGTGGGTATCGATACTTTCAGACTTTAGGGTAGAAGTACTCATTAGAGTGATACCTTAGTGGTATCGATTGAACCCTAGTCGCAAAGAATTTCCAAATTTGTTTACTTTGCCCATGAGGTATCTCTGCGAACCACCTTCCTCAGTGAACTCAAAAAGACTGTTTAATGCATCGAGTAGCATTTATGTTGAAAATAGAAATAGGTTCTTGCTTGACCGGTTGCGGAAATGCTTCTTTTCATAATGAAAAACATATAAATATTTAACTCTTAATCACTAATTAGGTACTAACGAATTTGATTATAAAAATTTAAAAGAAAAAATTCTGAACAAGCTTTTTAAATTGAATCTCCTATAATTGAAATCCGGAAATCCGGCCGGATTTAAGCCAGTATCCGGCCAGATAGTAGGATAACAGAAGAAAGGCCGGATTCCGGATATCTACCGGATACCCGGCACATCCCTAATAATTACTTTCGAGTAAAAAGGTAAAAATTAATAAATAATATTATTTATTCTTAAAAAAAAAAAATAAAAATCAGAAAATAATAATTAAATGTTGATTTATATTTTTTAACTTATAATGATTACCATCCCTGTTTTAAACTCAAAAGCTGTTTTGAACATTGATTTGTCTCCTATTTAGCCAAAATATACCTACATATTAATTTGGGCAGAAACGGGGATACACTACGAATGTTAATCCCGGGATCCCGGAATCCCGGCTTTTATTATTTGCCAAGAATCCTGTGATTTTCGGGATTTGTAATTTGCTCTGGTGGCAATAACAGAAACTCCTTTTGTTGACCAGTGATGGCTATATTTCTTTTTCATTTAATAAATAATACTTTTTTATAAATGTTAAGCTCATTATACATACATTTAGACGTCAGTAATTCAAACATGATTTAAAAAATTCAGTGAAATCTGCTTAGAGAAAAAACATGGATATCAAATTAAATAGAAAATTCCGTATAATTTGAACAGGTTCAATTTTTTGGTGCATGAGGATTGGTGAGTATTGTAAATGTCCTTTTAAAATTTTATACTTGAATATCCTTGAAATTTTGAAATATTTGTTTATGAAAAAATTATATGTTAAGGATTTATATAAACTCGATAACATCCTCGAATTTTGTCCTTCTACCTTTATTAGCTTAAAAATGACCTATTTGTCCTTGTGAATCCAAAATTTTTTTTTTCTATTTTAATTCTCAAGAAATTTCGTATACATATTCTTATTCTACGCCCACTTTTTATATAACGGTAAATTTTAGAAATGCTTGAAACTTCGATAATTTGAATTTTAAGGACTCTAATTTACTCAAAATTTATACTAACAACAGACCATTAAAAAGAAGTAACACTGTTATGGAATTTTGGGAAATGGGCGCGATACCTTCTAAATGAACGTCCTTTCGAAGATGTTTGAAATAGGGGTAAAACCACCCCTGCTTACCATGTAGCGGTAGTTTTCGGAAAGGTGAAAAACTATATTTAATACTTGCGCCGGGTGTTTAATGTTCGGCTCCGCCCAAACTTTAACTTTTTTTCTCTGGGGTTATGTGAAGCAAAAGTGGTCATCGAACATCCAGATATGATTCAAAACTTGGAAGCGTAATTCGCGTGATAGTGGCACCATCGATAGTATTTGACAGTTTTAAAAAGCTATTGATAGTCATCGATAGTCTCCTAAAAAATAAACCATCATACGTTTGAATACAAATATTCTTACATGGTTAATTGGTTCCCAGAGAGAATTTTTTAACTGCCGAAAAATTCGTATTTATTTTTGTACGTAAGTATTTATGTACATACAGAAACACTTTCACATGTACACCTATGCCCAAAATATTATAAATAAGACATTTTGTTCAGTTTGACTATTTTTTCGTTCGTTTTTCTTTGTTTAAGGTTCATTAATTTTTTATAAGAGTATAAAAAAGGCCATATTAATGTATGTATACCTTGTTTATACCTACGCAAGAACCGCATTTTCAAAAAACAAATATGACTCAACACATATTTCTTTCAAGCGTTTATACCAATGCCTTTACAGCGCACTCGCTGAAACCGTATTCATAAGAATACAAAATTTGTTGTTTTATTTCGATATTTCTTTAATAATTGATTTGAGTGATTGACCGAAATGGAAGCGAACAACAATTCAAATTTATTTTAATACCAATTCAAATTTAAAACGGGCTGTAGAAGGAAAACCAGTGCTGTGTTTATATCTGTTTTCTAACTGATGTAAGAAATAAAAAACCGATTTGAAATCAAATTCGAGTCAATAATCTTTTGAAATTTGGTTTATGCATCCGTTTTGAACCACAAAGAAGTGGATAAAAGCGCTTTATGTGTCGGCATAAACAAGGTAATAGATTTCAGACTACATAAATATGTATGAACATGCGAAAAATACAAGAAAGCATCAAAATTTTCAACATGTATAAACATAATTTTTAGAATAACTTTTGGTATGTAGTTCTATAGTCCATTATATTTTAGTATAATAAAGTGCAAGTTTGAAGCTGCTAACAAATCGGTTTGCTTTTTGGCATTTTTTTTTTTTTTTGCTAACAGTGTTACGCATTTACTTCCATACAAAATTAGGGGATTCACAAGACGCGTTAACCGTCGTAAAATCTTAAAGTTAAAATTTTTGTATGTAAAATAATAATTAAAATGGTTTTAAATGATTTCTCCACCGAAACGTATTTAAGATATACAATTATCCCTCCCCTAAAACCATTTTAACCGTTATTTTACATAAAAAAAAATTAATTACGAATTCGATTGCGCATATTAATTTTGGATATTTGCCCCCCTGCCCCTACCTGGCTACACCCTTGGCTCATCGTTAAATCGTCTGCGGTGTTAGCCATGGCCAACGCAGCGTCTTTCTCGAAAACTCCAAGAGCCGCTTCACCAGATGTGTGATTTTGTACGACGAAAGAGGACTTAACTTCTTAACTTAGTAGCACTTATTGGCAAGAGTGATTATCCGTTGCATTTCAAGGATGACATTATTATTGGTGTTAATACTGGTTCCCAAATAAACGAAGTCGTTTACCTTTTAAAACGTGACGTGAGTGCCAAGATGCTTATGTTCTGACTATTTTTGTGATGACACAAGTTAATTGTCGTCGTTCAACCACCGGGCCCAGTTGCTTTGCTTCTCTACCTAATTCCGAGAAGGCAGAACAGACGTAGTCCTTTTTTTACCGATGTCGATATCGTCGGCATACGCCCGCATTTGTAGGCAGTTGTAAAAACCTAGAAAAAACTTTCTCTTCTGGTAAGTACTTATTTTTGTATCAATAGAGTAACGCTTTACAAGTCGCTCTAAAACAAATTAGGGATGTTGCGAATGTGGAATTTTAGACATCCGCGGATGCGAATGCGGATGCGAATATCTAAAAGCTAACGTCCGCGGATGATGCAAGTATTTTTAAGAAACAATTAGAATCTAGCATAATGGCGAGATCGTTGTTTAAACAGCGCTTACAAAGCCAAACCAGATGTATCAGGTTTTTCTAAAGCTTTTTAAAAATAGTTCTCCATTGTCATTCCTTTGGCTGTTTCAGAATTTGGGGAATCTGTAACTTCATCAGCGTTTTTCGATTTTAGTTTTTGTAGTTAATTTTTAATACTTTCTTCTGCGACTGGTTTGAACAATCCGTGCCTATAGCGAGCTAAATAGGTGGATATGGAAAATAAATTATTGTTTTCCTGGAATGAAAATTTTGAACAAAATTCAGTTTTCAAAGTCGTGGCTGTCAGCGGAATCGGATAAGAACACTGTTATTTTTTTAAAAAGCACTCCGTTTTTTAAAAGCATTTGAATCTCAGATAGTTACGTAATTCTTATCTTATTAAAGGTCAGACCTATAGTTTTTTAATTATTTGAGCATCGCCCCTCTTTATAGCCAGTCGTTGATCATTTCTGCTGGAAATCCCTATTGAGGGAGCTTACTCTTTGACTTTAAATAGCAAAGAAGGGACAGTATATATCCATCCGAAAAAAATATTGCCCGGCAAGTAACCAAAATTACTGTTCTTTAATTTTTTGCTAAAAATAAATTCCCCAAAGAGCCCCATTTGAAATTATTGAAACGAATATATGTAACATCAAAAGCAAATCACAAAAATTTGGTTAAGAATTACAGTGCACACCTTCTTCTTTTGTGTCTAGTAGTTTTTTTAAGATTGGTCCAAAAAAATAATATTAAAGAAAGAAACCAATGCAGGTATTGAAAGAAGAGAAAACAAAAAATATTGTTAAAAAGGCTAGGTTCCCTTTTACGTACGTCAAAGGTCAAGTAGAAGTTGGAACTTGCATGACTGCCCATTGATAGCTCAGTTATATAGCTTAAGAAATAATAATAAGAATAAATAATAATAATTTTTATCCAATATGACCAGTTTTGTTACACAAATACTCCCACGACCACAGGCAAAAAATTGGCTACAATTTGTCATTTTGTTTGCCATATATACGTTTTATCGGTGCACTTGCACAACATACGCATTCGCAAAAGCTCCGCATTGATTATTGCGAATGCGAAAGCGAATGCGAATGTTAAAATTAATGCGGAAGCTCCGCAGTTGCGAATGCGAATNTATACATATATTTTTGAGCAGCGCCACATCTTTATCAGAAAATTCCGAGAATACAAAATTGGTACTGTTACAAGTTGCATGGCATCATTTTAACTCGATCTCCACCCTCTTCCACGGATAACGGTACATCGGTTAGCGGTTTAAAAATATTTTGTGTCAGCAATTTTTCGAATCTTTTCTCAGGTGTACCGAATTCTGACAGTTTGGAAACGCGCAACACTTTTAATATTTTCATCCAACTTCACTAACTTAATTTTTTTTACTTTTACAAGAATCAAAATTTTGTCTACTAGTGAATCTGGTGGCATGATTTTAGTTAAATGTCATAAACTTGTTAAAAGTTCGGCAACAACAACGAATGTTAATTAATTAAACTACCTTCTGTGTTTGTATCGTGGCGTTTTCTTTTCTCGAAATAATGTTGCTCTGTTTTCCTCAGCCCTTTCACAACTTTACGTGTTCATTTCTCAATATATTGCCCTCCGCTAAGCAAAAGTGCCATACTTTTTGCTAATATAGTCATTTTGCGGGACAAAAAGCAACCTACTGCAAATGTTACAATATTTATAAGAAGGCAAAATTGTTTAATAGAAAAGAAAATGCCTTAAGTTTGTAATTTATCTCTGTTTTTATATTTAAGTAATACAAACATGACTTCTGATGTAAAGCTTAGCTACGTATAACGACAGTTTCCTTTGTTAAACAAAAATAAAGTGGTGTACAGCTTAGCTAGGAATAATCTTTGTTAACCAAAAAAATATTTAATGGATTTACTAGTCTTTCTAATTTTAATTTATGTATTAAAAAAATTTAATTCTAGTTTAAACATTTTAGCCGTTTTTAGCCGTTTTTTTGTCCAATCTAACCGGTCACCCCAAACAGTTCTGGCAACACTGACACTGACATTAAACACTTCTCAGTTAGTCATTCATCCACCGCGCTGATATACTCGTCATTAGGTTACGTTTCTAGTCTAAGCAATCGAAATAAATTAATTATAAAAAACGCAATTAATTATAAAAAACGCAATCAAACTGCATTAAATCGTATTACGTACTCTATCCTCGGCAAAGCAAAAAACTTTATTTTCGAACGTTTGCACAGGTGTATCAAACCAAACTGTCTTACTTATGCATTTTTCTAAAAACAAAAACTTTCTAAAATGAAACTGCAGTAGTTTTCATCTTATGTGGATAATTCTTGTCAGAAATACCTGGTTTCTTGCTTATATTTATGCGTATACATATATTTTTGAGCAGCGCCACATCTTTATCAGAAAATTCCGAGAATACAAAATTGGTACTGTTACAAGTTGCATGGCATCATTTTAACTCGATCTCCACCCTCTTCCACGGATAACGGTACATCGGTTAGCGGTTTAAAAATATTTTGTGTCAGCAATTTTTCGAATCTTTTCTCAGGTGTACCGAATTCTGACAGTTTGAAAACGCGCAAGACTTTTTAATATTTTCATCCAACTTCACTAACTTATTTTTTTTTTTTTTACTTTTTCAAGAAACAAAAATTTTTCTGCTAGTGAATCTGGTAGCATGATTTTAATGAAATGTCATAAACTTATTAAAAGTCAAGTGGTCGGCAACAACAACGAATGTCAATAAATGAAACTACCTTCTATTTTTGTATCATGATTTGAGCAATGTTTTTTTTATTGTATTGACATTTTTGGTAGCAACTTTTTAAATTTTTCGAATTATTGATATATAATGCAAAGATTGTTTCATCGGTATTTAATAATATAATTTATTTAACATGAATTAGAAAGCAGCTGAAATGTTCAAAAACTCGAAAATTTGTAACCAACATTTGAGCAGTTGAGCAATGAACGAGTTTCGAGCGAGTATCGAGCTACTCGCATTGCTCGATACCCGGGTATCTGGAGCTCTACTCTGTAGTTCGAATCGATAGTAAATTTGTTCGAGTACCTATAAAAGTGTTAGGCGTTCGAATAGAAATTATTTCCTCTTGCTTCCAATAAATATCCCTGTGGGTGTGAGTGTTAAATTTTAGAAAAAAGCTACTTACAAAACCTTTAATAATTGAATCATGGGTTGCGACCAAACAAATGAATAACAAAGCAATGCATATTGTCTTAATACATATGCATATACATACAATGTACGTATAAACATTCACTCATATATGTAAATATTTTAATCGTTTAAACCAGAGGCTCCCAAACTTTTTTTCCCCGTAGACCCTTTTCAAACCCTTACTGGTTTCGGTGGACCCCCAACTGCTACATGTCTAACATATTCCCAAAGCTCATCAAAAAATTTGAAGACTAGATCTAACGATGTAAACTTGCATCGCGGGTGAGTTCCAAAACTAAATTCGAAGAGGCAAAAGTAAAAATAAATATTTTATCGTGTTCTCTTTATTAAAGCAGAGCTCGTAAAGCGATCAAAGTGCTCTCTCGCTCTGAGGAGTTATATTTTAAGAGAACTCCGAGCGCTAGCGTTATTTACATTCTCTTTAGCAAAACCTCCCTCCTCACTTGTTTGGCTCACTCAAGAATTTGTATGTGGCCTATTGGTAAAATAGTTTATTTGTGTTGATGGCATCATTTTTATTTTTATCACTCCGAGTTTTAAAGTGATGAGAATGCCTGGTTTGAGCCAGTTCTGGGCAACCGGTTAGATATCTTATTACCAACTACCGAGTGACCTGATACCCAGAGTAAAGCAAGCTCGTTATGTTTACCAACTAAAATAATAACATAAGTTGAGACTTGCAATGCCGAACTAGTGAGGAAGTACTTAGATAGAGGGCTGGCCAATGTCTTAAGTGCAGCCTGGCTGTCACTTCATTTATGTAAACTCCTTCCCCTCTACCTATTTTACACCACGTAGGTCTTAGCTTTGAGGAAAGCAAATACCTCAGCCTGTAAGCCTGGGGTACATTCCCCAAGATATAAGTGAAGCTTATCCCCAGTTGTGGAGCCATCAGTAAAGACTCGACATTATGTGAGCCCGGGCACAGTGCTGGAATTAAACCGGCACTCAGCTTTAGGGAACTCCACATTATAGAACCTCTTCAACAAAGGTAATGGTGGCGTACTATCCTATAGCATTGAAAATACACAAGTGCTCAAATCTCTGCCAACATTGACAACATGAAGGTGGCCTTTAAGGCTTTCCTACGTATGAAGACATAAGTGACATGACATACATACCACTCAAAAAAATTAAAGCCAAATAAAGAGGATATCAAGCAACCATTTTGATTCTTTACTGTCGATAAATTTTCGTGGACCCCCAGTTACAACTCGTGGACTCCCATATTTTTTTCACTTTGGGAATCACTGGTTTAAATTATTCGCTATAATCTCGCCATCTAGACAAATTCGTATTCGCGTAAACTCATAGCAGCGGTCATGCCCCTCGATGAAAGTGCCTTTTGCTTGCTATCACCTGATTAATAGCCAAATTTTAAACATTCGCCTTTTTCTCTATTTAAAAAGAATATGCAGCTTCGGGTATACGTACGTATTACATTCGACTGCATCACCAAAAAGTTGCGGTTTTTTCGCCGAGATTACAAAATTTATTATATTTGAAGACGTCCATCAACATGTTTCGGAAAAATATTAAGATTTACGTGAGCTGGAGCGATTTGAAAATACCTCCAAAAATGGAGTTTTTTATGAGTAAAAATAGTTTCTTAAGGAACTTTTTGAAAAAAATCTCCTCAGATGACAAAACTGATTAAGCTTAAAAAATCTGCATAAAAATATTTAAAAATCTTTTCAACGGAATCGTAATAATTAGATTTTTGATGGTGTTTTTAACCTTTTTCAAAGACTGATTTACGAAAATTTGAATAACTGGGCCAAAACTGTTTTTATTTAAACTTATGGGGTCTCAGTAGAAAGGTACTTTCCCACTATTTTTATTTCTATGTAAAAAAAACTCATTCACGTTCCAATATTTTTTTTTCAAATACCAACATATCTTAATTCAACTTGGAATTACGCTAGTTCATCCTACTTTTCTCTTTCATCATTTGAATGAGTTTATTAGCAAGGAAATAAAAAGAAAATACCTTTCCAATGATAACTCGGAAATCGGAATAGTTTAGGTTCAGTTATTCAAGTTTTTCTTATACCACTCTTTGAAAAAAGTTAAAAAATAGCATCTAATATCCCATTACGATTCCGTTGAAATTTTTTTTAAAATAATTTATGCAAATTTTTTAAAATTATTTATGAAAATTTTTTAAGCTTAGACCGTTTTGCCCTTTGAGGGTATTTTTTCAAAAAGATATTTAATTAACAATTTTCATTCATAAAAAACTGAAATTTTGGAGGTTTTTCAAATCAGTCCAGCTCCCGTAAATCTTAATACTTTTCCGAAATATTTTGGTGAAAGTCTTAAAATATAATAGATTTAATAATTCAAATGGAAACACGGTACCGATATTTTTTTGTATGGGCAGTGATCCAGTCTAATGTACATATGTATGTATATATATATCACGATACGCTCTGGAAGAATGGCGATCGTTCAGCGATCGGTTTCTTTATTTAGTAAAAATTTGTCGTGCGTTGCGCACAAAAACCAAGTAGTGACAATAGCTACCAATCAGTTGTTCTTCAACTTCCGTTGGTCCACAGTAATTATCGAGCTATTAAATTGAAGAAAAAAATGTTAACGGGAATTCTTTTCTGCATTTGCGCAGTGATTTGCGTATATTTATCATATCGTTATGCAGTTAGTCGTCCTGAAGGATTTCCGCCTGGTTAGCATTTATTTAATCCCTTATTTACGTCGTTTTTAAAGTGATTTATAAATGAATTTGCTCTTTTTTGCAACATTTTACTTCAAGGACCGCCACGATTACCGCTCTTCGGAAGCTATTTATTCATGATGCTGGCTAATAAAAAATATTTGCATAAAGGTGTACTGAAATTTAGCAAATGGTATAAATCGGATATTGTGGGTTTTCATGTTGGACCCTTTCCAGTGGTTGCAGTGCACAGTGCTGAGGGTGTCAAAGAAATATTGAATAGAAGGGAATTCGATGGACGTCCGCCTATATTTTTGGCACAAATGCGTGCACCTGAAGATGAATTATTAGGTAAAATTGGTGAAATAGTATTTTTTGAAAAATTTGTGTTTTTTTAGAAATGAAACGTCCTTATAAATACTCGAATTCGAAAGCAAAAAAATTATTCCTAAAAAGTTCGTGCAAAATAACTCTTTAATTAATTAAAATTATTTTTTTTTAACTGTAAGCCAACGCCTGATTGGAAGATCGCCCTGCCGTTTCGAAAACGACCTATCTCAGCAAATGGCAATTTCAGCTGCCGATATATTGAATGTAACGGGTGATTTTTTTGAGGTTAGGATTTTCATTCATTAGTATTTGACAGATCACGTGGGATTTCAGACATGGTGTCAAAGAGAAAGATGCTCAGTATGCTTTGACATTTCATCATGAATAGACTTACTAACGAGCAACGCTTGCAAATCATTGAATTTTATTACCAAAATCAGTGTTCGGTTCGCTTTACGTCCGATTTATGGTCTACATAATCGACCAAGTGAGCAAACAATTAATGCGATTGTGACCAAGTTTCGCACTCAGTTTACTTTATTGGACATTAAACCAACCACACGAATGCGTACAGTGCGTACAGAAGAGAATATTGCGTCTGTTTCTGAGAGTGTTGCTGAAGACCGTGAAATGTCGATTCGTCGCCGTTCGCAGCAATTGGGTTTGCGAAACACATTTCGAACCGATGTCATATTGGAATATGGCGTTTTCGAAGCGGCAGCTGAGATAGGGCGATCTCCAACTAAGGCGGCGAAATATTCTTAAAAAACCGAGGTGCTTATCAGGATTAAGCATTTAAAAGTATATACTTGTACATATGTATACATATTACATATGTATGTATTTATAGGGATTGTGGAAGAAAATTAAATCTTTTGTTGAGATGCACTAGGTCTAAAGTACATTTCCACTGAGTAACAATGTCACTGGAATTATTTGTACATACTTGAAAAACGATCACGGCAAAAATAATAAGACAATCGCGAATATTTTTAGCGATTAAAAATGCATACATAATAATATAGTTCAAGAATATGCAATCATGTACAAAATATTACGACAACAAAAAGTCCATAATTAGGCAAGCGACAACTTGAAATGAAAAGCTTCTGTGATCAATAACAGTAATTTTTTAAATTTCACTTTGCTTGTTTGTTCAAATTTGGTTTGAAAAGAAACCGTTTTTAGCGTTGTGAATTTTCAGTGCCATTTTTCAATGTCATTTTTAATTTGACGAGGGATCGCGAAAAATCGTTCCACAATAAATCAATTTTAATTACATCTATTTTCTATAAAGTTGTTCTATTATGAGATTTTCGTCTCGGGTTATACTTCTTTTAAACTGAAAAATTTTAATTCAGTATTAAATCATACTACTTTTCACTTTTTTAATGAACGATATTTCTCTAAAACAAAGTGTACAGCTATGTTTCGTTATTTGTTTATATCCACTCGCAAAACTGTGTAGTTTTGGACTGTGAGGTATGAGGGATATTTACTCGGGTTTTCCAAGCCTTTTTTACACGTCTTTCTTTAAATTCTGATTTTTTTCTAATATCGAGTAAACCGTCCAGAGGCTACGCATATTCGCTCTCTACCTCCCTCGAAACTAGTTGGATTCATTAGAGCACTAGGGCTGAACGTTGTGTTATGATGAGCCCTGAGGGCACAATAGACCTAATGTCGTAGTCTAACATCATCTATATCTGTGGATTGTACCCCCCTAATAAGCTACAGTTTACTGTTTTCCAACAATAAGTGTTACTGTAGAGAAAATGTGTACAATAAAGTCGATTTATCTATTTTTTTCTTAACTATAAAATGGATCAGGCCTTTTCAAGTCTCCATTTTTCGAATAACTCGAAACATGGTTTTCGAAAAAGGCGAAAAATCACAAATCTTAGGTGCTATACTTGTTTAAGTATCTTGTTCTTATAATGAAGCTCAAAATATCAATATTATAAAATTAGAAAACACTATAACAATTACAAAGAACATATTTGAATTCAAATATTATAGCAATACCCGCATGGTGTTGAAATGCCAAAATTCAATTTATACACAGGTGGCAACCTTACTCAGAAAGTTGAAAAAAATATATTACAAATGAGTGAAAGGAACTCTCTCATGTTGTCGGTATCTAATTAATTTTTAAATTTAAATTTAAAAATGAGATTCTGATATAAAATTCCACCTAAGACTTAACTGTCATCGTGATATTAATGCTGATCTTGTATAACGCTTGACATAATTAGCATCAGTGATGACAGGTAAGTTACAGATGAGTTCTAACATCACAAAGTACTTTTGGTGAAAATTGCAGATAGAGGGTATTGAATATAAGCCCCCTATATATAGATTGTGTGTCCTGACAATTCAAAGCATGATTTTGCTTGGTGGTCTTAATATTCTACACATGACTCAATATGTACATATGTACATATACTATATATCGACGGTACTTTGGCAAAACCTGGTATCTCAAAACAGTCAAAAAACACTCTCTAAAAAAACGCTCTATTAATAACAGAAAATGATTTTTAATAACTTTTTTTACTGAATATTAAAGGTTAACTACTTTTTAGTTAATTAAGAATAATATAATGAATCGCAGTATTTTAAGGACTATTTTGAATAATTTTACGAGATACGAAGTAGTAGTGAGTTCTGAGTTACGAGGTTTTGCCAAAGTACCGTCGATATGTGAATATGTATACACATATAAATATGTAAAACTTCTGTACTTTAAAGTAAACCAATATGTAATACAGTAGTCCCCGGTTAGTTGAACTTAAAACTTTATTTAACATTTTTTTATTTATATTATTACATGCTTATTTAAATGTATTTTGTGTGCAATATTTCCTGGACCACGCAGCTGATTCAAATAAGCGGGGAAATCAATTAAGGGTGGGTGATTGAAGCGGGGACCACTATTATATATTGTTTTTTGCCAAGAGTTTATATGCATAATTTCGACTTATTTATTTTCTGCTTCGTAGGTATTTTTTTCCGCGAAGGTCCTGTGTGGAAGGAGCAACGTCGCTTTATTTTACGATACCTTCGTGATTTTGGATTCGGTCGTCGTTTTCTTGAACTCGAATCAGTCATACAAGAAGAGGTAACTGATCTCTTAGATCTCATACGCAATGGACCACGTTATCAGCATGAGCATGAATTATCCAAACCTGGCGGTTATAGAGTTTGTGTGCCAAACATCTTTAGTCCATTTACCTACAATTGCTTTTTACATGTCATGATGCATGAACGCCAGCCGCGCTCAGAACAGGCCGAGGTGTTGCACCTCATCAAAATGGGAATGCAATTTCAACGGAACGGTGATGATTATGGTAAAATGCTGAGCATCATGCCTTGGATACGATATGTGTTTCCTAAATGGAGCGCATATGATGTACTAACAGAGGCGAATAAAGCTCTTTTTGAGCATTTTGAAAAAATCGTAGATCATCACATTGCCACCTATGATGAGTGCAGTGAGAGAAATTTTCTAGATTTGTATATTAAACAGATGAGAATGGAGCATGATCAAGGTCAGACGGATGTTTACTATCGCACACAGTTTATATTGGGCCTGGTGGACTTTGCTTTCCCTGCATTTACAGCAATCGGCGTTCAAATGACATTTTTAATACAGCACCTTATTTTGAATCCAGAAGCAATGAAACGCATACAGTCCGAAATAGATGAGGTTGTTGGAAGATGTCGACTGCCGACGCTTGAAGATCGTAAATATTTACACTACACAGATGCTGCTATTCGAGAAGGTCTGAGAATTGAGACTTTAGTGCCGTCAGATGTCCCGCACAGAGCGCTAGAAGACACAGAGTTGCTGGGATACAAAATTCCAAAGGTACTTAAAATTTATCCGTAAAAAAATTGTAAAAGAGAAAATAAGAAGCATTTTTTGTTTTGAATTTAGCACACTATTGTGATACCGAGTTTGTATGCATATCATGCTGATGAACGCATCTGGGGCGATCCACAAAACTTTAGACCGGAACGCTTTTTAGATGAAAATGGAAAGCTTTCGCTGAAAAAGGACGTATCACTTCCGTTCGGCGCAGGTAACTTGTTGCACAAAACACTACTAAAAGTTCAGGAATAACATTTTTATTTTATTATTTATAGGAAAACGACTTTGCGCGGGAGAGACTTTTGCACGAAATATGCTCTTTCTTTTAACCACCGCAATTTGCCAAAATTTCAATTTTACATTAGGTCCAGCAGATTCCTTGCCCGATTTGTCGAAAAATTTAGGGGGTTTGATCATTACTCCGCCTGACTTTTGGCTGCAATTGGAGGAAAGGGACTAACACGCATACATATTTGTTTTGATATTATTAAAAAAGGCTGGATTTCCTACATGTTTATTTACATACATGTATATGAGTAGTCCACTTGCAAACAGCGTTATGTGATTTTATAATAATAAGCCAGAAATTAAAAAAACGACTACTAGGACAACAAAAAACATATAAAATTAATCTTTTTTTATTACCTCAAATTTTGGATAAATAAAAGCCTAATAACATTATCACATAACATGACACAACATAACATTAAGAGTCTATATGACCTAAAACAGTTTTTTAAGTTCATCAAAAGATGGAGACTTTTAAATGATTATAAATAAGTATAAGAACGACTTTTGCAAGAGTAGTTAACATTTCATCCTATTTTTTTTCAGAATGTAGAAAGATTTCGTACTGTGTTGTTAATGGACATGAAAGTACTTTAACCCTGGGATTCAGTAATTCTGTATCATCTCAAGTCACTAAATTTGAGATTAGTAATTAGTGACTATTTTTGTGACTTGAGATGATTTGGGTATGTATTCAGTAGGAAAGAGTCACAAAAAGTTCATCAAAAATGTGTGGTGAAAGCAAGCACATACAGTCAACTGATAGTGTTTATGTATGCCTTTTGCCAGCGCCGCTCAAAGAGTCGCAATTGCCTAGTGGTCAAAGGATTAGGCTGCCGGCCGAGTTCAGGTTCATGTCCCTCTCGGGATTAGAGGATTTTTTTTTTAATTAAGTATTTTTTTCGTTTTTTATTAGTTTAATTTATTTTAAATAATCTTTAGATTTTAATTATTAAAAAACAAAAAAATAAATTTCTTTTCTCAATGGATTTGTATGATAATAAAGCATTTTGGTTTATTTCCTAATGAAATTGTTGTTGAACAAATTTCCTCGCTTAATTTTCGCATTTTTTTATAAAATGGAAAGCAGTTGACTTTTCCTCCATGTTTTTATTTTTGTGCCGTGCTCTTAGCCAGCTGACAAATTAGGGACTTTATTTTGAGACTGAGATGTGTGACTGACTGAGATTAGTGACTAGAGACTGCTTACTGAATGCCACGGTAAATACTGGTACGTTACCCACTAAAAACTAAAAATCTAAAAAATTTTACATAGCGCAATTTACAAGGGAACTACTCATACGTATGTGCGCTTTTGTTACGCTTATTATGTCGGAATGGGTGGGCAGAAATTAATGTTTTTTTTTTTTCACATACGCACGTTGCTAAAGGATCACACTCTTGTTTAATAATCAGGGAATGGATTTTATGGAAATTGCCCTTTTTCTGCTAAAGAGATAGAGTATATTCGATTAAGATTGTCCACGATTTAGCTTTCCCGGATTCTATATATACACATTTGATGTAGCCTTTTTTGGCATTTTTAAGATATTTGCCTTTTTTGCCTATTGCACCTTTAAAAAAGTGATTATAGCGAGGAAAAAGCCCGTATTCCTGTTAATATAAAAGTTTCAAACGCTCCATATTTAAATTGGACGTCACTTTTTAACCGACTTCCAAAAAAGGAGGAGGGGTTATCAGTTCGTCGGAATATTTTTTTTTTTTTTTTTTTATGTATGTTACCGCATAACTTTGGACCACGTCAACCGATTTCGATAATTCTTTTTGCATCGGAAAGGTA
>NW_016157268.1:359901-365128 GCF_001687245.7 Rhagoletis zephyria | reverse complement strand
CTGGTTAAGATCCGATCAGCGGATCATGAGATATATATATATATATATTTTTTTTTTTATATGAGAGTTGAAGTCGGTTTTTTTTTGCTAAAAATTACTTGTATCAACTCACATCGAGCGCACGTTTAGGACATTCAAAGCTGTGTTAATGCCTGTTCTGTTACAAAAAAAAAGTAAGTGCGCCTGGGCCACACTGGAGAAGTGAAACTTACGTTACATATCTATTTTGTCTCTGTTTTGTTTAAGGTTATATTTTTTTCTTTTTTTCTAAAAAGGCCTGCAAATGTTGAACTATAAAACATAGCGACATGTGTCACATCATGCAAGTGCCAGTTCATAGTATGTCGCTCATACATGTTTCACAAAAACATATGAAGAACCTGTCGAATAATTGAAATGAAATCATGCATCAAATCTATGCATGTCAACACAAGCAACACATGCGACACGTGCGACATAAACAGCATTATTAATTACATTTTATATACGGGAAATTTTTTAAGCACTATTATAGTAAAATGCATTAAAGAATTGTCTAATTAAAAACCTGGATATATTTTCATCCAAGGCAGGATCAAACAGTATTAAAAATATGCTACGGAAGCACATCAGCGAACAACAGCTTAGTCCCCTTTCAGACACGTCAAGTCTTGCTTTCAAGTCTGCTCGTTCGTAGGCGAAGGAGGTGAGAAGAGAGGGGAAGAGTACAGATACCTCCGTACCGTCAATTCGTTTCAAGTTTTCTTGTCTCTTTTGATCTTTTCGTTGCTTCCCATTTAAAGAACCAAGGACTTGAATTGAATTAAAGTTGACGCGTGTGGAAGCAAATAGAAAACACAAAAGAGAATGTGAAAAAAATTGCTTTCAAGACTTGACGTGTCTGAAAGGGGACTTAGCTAAGTAGCAACGACATGCTAAAACAGTATGTTTGAGATGGAATGACATGGCATAACACCTTGTTTGAGTTGACATGACATAGCAATGCATGAAATTTTTGAAAAACACATTTTTACAGAAAATGTCGAATTTGGAAGTTCTTTAATCCCTACCTCTACCCCTGCTCGTTCTAATTACATTTATGTCGAGCCCTAACCGCCAAAATAACGTAAGCGACATTTTTTTCAACATTTTCTTTTTGATGCAGAAATATTCCTAGAGCATCTAGATGCATTTCTGCATCAAAAAGAAAATTTTGAAAAAAATGTCGTTACGTTATTTTGGCGGTTAGGGCTCGATGTAATTCCGTTTTCCTTTATCTTCGTTTTTATCTTTATCAGGGTTGTTGCATTCGCATTCGTTATGCTAATGATTCGCATCATTTTACACGTGCGCATTCGATATTTGCGTTAGCATCAAACGATAAGAATGTGTACATGGGCAGAAAGTCCACTCTAGTATTGTTGAAATGGCTATAAGTCTGTCTAACTAGGGTGCGGACAATAAGCGGCTTTTAGATTCAGGCCCTAAACGGTTAAGTAGTATATCAACGACATTGATGGGCCTTCAACAAGTACTGCTAAAAGTCTTAGATTCCTAAAGTGAAAGCGAAGGCGCGGATGTAGAATCTGGACACAAAAAAATGTGAATTTGAAGCTCAATTGAAGGCGTATCTTAAAGAAAAACGAACTCATCTCGGTGAAAATTCTAAACTAAACTAAAATACGACAAATTGTCAGATCTGGACCGCAAATATTTGAGCGCTCCACCCGCCAGCGTTCCAAGTGAGAATTGTTCAGTGCTGCGCCGGCCTTATATACGAGCCTCTCAGAATTCGCTCATGGGAGCAAAGGCTGCGAAATTCCTTCTTTTGAGATATAATATGCCCCTTTTGAACCTTGACTACTAGATTAAAACACTTTATATGTAGGTTAAACACTCGTTCTACGTTCTAATAATTTATAAAATTTGTAAGTAATAAAAACGATAATTTAAGTTGATTATAGCTTTTTTAATGTTATTCCTAACATTCGCATGCGAATTCCCATTCGCATATTCGCATTCCGAAAATTCGCATTCGTACTCGCATTCGCGAATGTGAAAAATCTGATAACGAAATCGATAGTAACATCCAACAAAATATCGATAAAAATATCTGTATCAAAATCGATAATAAAATCGAAAAATAACAGAGACCGTACCGGTTTTGCATTTTATAATAAAAAGCAAAAAATTTAAGTTATTTTTTGACTTTTATTATTTTGAGCAAATAATACCCGGTAATTTTGCTTTTTATTTTTTTAAGGCAAAAACAGAAGTTAAAATTTGCCTTTTATTTTTTTTTAACGGAAAATAACACAGGTTTACAAAAAAACAAAAAGTGTATGCATATTAAACCAAACTTATATATCCCTATGTTATTCGACATGCTGAATGCGAATCCGAGGTCCGTTAGCCTCCATCACGTCAGGTTTGTGGTCATTTGAAGGTCAAGTAGGGAAAAATTCTTTGAATAAACCTGAAAATTCAATAAAATTCATCGGAATTTGACCTTGGGATGACCTTGGCATGACCTCCAGATGGCCTTGAGGAATCAAGGGACCTCCATACTCGGTTTCAGTGACAACAAAAATACTTTTTTTTTTTTTTAATTTTATTGCATAAATTTTATGTCCTATTTGACCTTCAAATGGCCTCGAAGCTGACATAATGGAGGTTAACGGACCTCGGATTCGGGTTCAGCGAATGTAAAACCTTATGTATATGAATTTTCAGGTTTATTCAATGCGCTCAAAAAAAAACATCTCTTAATTGAAGAAAAACAGCAATCAAAATGAAGAAAAATGGGAACGAAATAGCACTAAGGAAGTTTTATCCTCTTTTCATGCCCAACATTTCTTCAAAATGATAGATTACATCCACGGTTCCACATTTTCTTGTACGTTTTCACATGTGTATAAAGTTAGCGACACAACATCAAGCAAAAAATGTCGCATATACCCATGAATTTTCCGTTTTTTTGCCGTTAATTAGTTGTGGAAAAAATAATTTTGTCGCTCTGGCATTTTTTTAGATACTTTATATAAAGTTAGCAAGCACCCCTTCAAACTCAAAGACAAACGACTAGGCTTTATGTCAAAATTTGCCGTAAGATGAGCTAGTTTACTTTTGAAAAAAAAAATTTTTTTTTTTAAATAAAAAAAAATATATTTGCAATTTTTTTTTCAATATTTTTTTTCAATATTCAATAATTTTTAGAAGAAAAGGATAATAATACAATAGAAAAGTAAACCCGGTTTCTTTATGTACCACTTTGAAATTTAAACAAACAATAATCACAATGGTTAAGGCCTGTATGCAGTTCTCAAGAAAAGCAAAAACTCCATATAAAATGACGTACAAGAAATGGCTAAGAAATTTTCTTGAGTCAAATTTCGTCAAGGCAGTACGCAGTTCTTAAGAAATTTACTACGCTTTCTACTACGGTTTTCTAAAGTTTTTTGTGAAAAAAGAGCACAAGGCAACCCAGGTTTGCAACAGAAATATATGCCCGTTCCATTATTTCTTGAGGAAAGAGTGAGGCAACAGGCTGTGAAGTATCAAAAATGTCAAAATTCCTTGGACACACACACGAAATAATGGCAATTTTTTCTTGCCCGTTTTCTTGAGAGCTGCATACAGGGCTTTAAAATTCAAAAAATTAAGAAGCTTTCTTATCACAATCAAACGACAGAATTAAAAACAGTTTTAATGCACAAAACAATTCAAACGGCAAATTATGCAACAAAAAAATTAATTATTTTTATTATTTTTAACCTATTTTTAAACCGCTTTCCAAGTGCCTATTTTTTAATAAGGCTGTTTAAACAAAAAAAAATTAAACGACAAAATCAAAAACAGTTTTAATGCACAAAACAAGCCAAACGGCAAATTATGTAACAAAAAAATTAATTATTTTTATTATTTTTAACCAATTTTTAAACCGCTTTCCAAGTCCCTATTTTTTTAAATAAGGCTGTTTAAACAAAAAACAATCAAACGACAAACTCAAAAACAGTTAGTGCATTTTTTGCTTGATGTTGCTTCGCTAACTTTATACACATCGTTTTTACACATTCCAAAGAAAAATTACTCATTCGGGAGATTTTTTTATTCATTCGGAAGAATTTTCGACCTTAAATTAAGGAAAGTTTTTCTTTGATCCGGAGATGGATTTTTGGTTCAATGTGAATTTTTCCCTACTTGACCTTCAACTGACCACGAACCTGACGTGGTAGAGACTAACGGACTTCGGATTCGCATTCAGCGTGTCGAATAACATAGGGATATATAGGTTTGGTTTAATATGCATACGCTTTTTTTTTTTTTGTAAACCTGTATAATCTGTAATTGTTGCCTTTTATTTTTTCAGGCAAAAATAAAAGTCAAAGTTCCAAATCAAGTATTCCAGAGTTTTGTGTATTCGAATTTAATAGTTTTAAAGTTCCTATCTGGATTCTAATAACTCCCTAATACACAAATACCAGGGTTGGATCAAGTCTAAATATGTATGTACTATGTATAAATACAGTACATGAAGGCATCTTTTGTTAACGGCACCGATTATTCGATTTTCAAACCTCAGGTTCCGAATTAAAGGGTTTGGCCTCTAAATGTACAACAAGGAATAAGATGTTTGGAAAAGGTTGCCACCCTTTTTAAAATTATAAAACCTGCACCGCACGTTGTATTTAAAAAAAATAAAAACATCAAATGTACTTCAGAATAGACAGTTGTAATTCAGAAACAGTAAAATGTACTTCAGAATAGTAAATTGTACTTCAGAAAACGTAAAATGTACTTCAGGATAGTCAATTGTACTTCAGAAACCCTAAAAAATATTTCAGAAACTATCAAATGTTCTTCAGAATAGTCGGTTGTACTTCAGAAGCCGTGAAATGTACTTCAGGATAGTCAACTTTACTTCAGAAACCGTAAAATTTACTTCAGGATAGTCAATTTTACTTCAGAAACCGTGAAATGTACTTCAGGATAGTCAATTTTACTTCAGAACTCGTAAAATTTACTTCGGAAGGCGAAAATTACTACATATTGTAATTATTTAAATGGTATATATAATAGTATTTTTAAATATATTGACTTTTTTAATACACTTTCCAAACTATAAGTACATAGAAGCAGTTTTTTCACAATGTCTGTGTAAATATTTAAGAATGAAAAAATGTATTATTTAATGCANTTAAAAACAGTTTTAATGCACAAAACAATTCAAACGGCAAATTATGCAACA